>NC_135805.1:108172088-108264588 GCF_964213995.1 Mustelus asterias | reverse complement strand
GTGAGAGATTGATTTATTGATTGATTTATTGATTGATTTATTGATTGATTTATTGATTGATTTTTTGATTGATTTATTTAGTCAGTAAGTGTGTCTTTTTTGCCTTTATTTTTGTCGTAGTATTTTTAATTTTAAACTGAAAACTGGAAGTGGGCTGCGAAGGAGTCTGGAAAGGGTTTTTAAGCACGCGAAGTAGAAAAGGTAGGCTGCAGTATACAGTGGGCAGCGGAGTGTGTGGGAAGCAGAGTGTGAGCTATAAGGGCTTTGGCTCACAGGGCTTCGGGGGACAGGGTGAGCAGGGGTGAGTTTTTTTCATTGTTATTTACTTTTCTCTGTGTACCTTGGTATGAAGGGGCTAATTTGAGTGTGAAGCCAGTGTGTTGTTCCCAGTGTAGGATGTGGGAGGTCCTGGAGGCACTTGGCCTCCCGGACATCCACATCTGTGAGGGGTGTGTCGAGCTGCGGTTCCTGAGGGACCGTGTTAGGGAGCTGGAACTGCAGCTCGAGGATCTTAGGCTGTTAAGGGAGAATGAGGGGGTGATAGACAAGAGCTATCATCAGGTGGTCACACCAGGGCCACGGGTGGAGGACAAGTGGGTGACGGCCAGGAAGGGTAAAGCTCGGGTGATTGAGAGCACCCCGGTGGATGTGCCCCTACACAACAAGTACTCCTCCCTGAGTACTGTTGGGGGGGACAGCCCACCTGGGGGAAGCAGCAGTGGCCATGTCTCCGGAGTGGAGTGCAGCCCTGTAACTCGGAGGGCTAAGGAAAAGAGGAGGAAGGCAGTGTTAATCGGGGACTCGACAGTAAGGGGGTCGAACAGGCGTTTTTGCAGAGGTAGGCGGGAGTCTCGGATGGTGGTCTGCCTCCCTGGGGCCGGGATCCAGGATGTCGCTGGTCGACTCCCAGAAATCCTGAGGGGGGGAGGGAGAGGAGCCAGAGGTAGCGATACATATTGGTACTGCTGATGTGGGAAGGAAGGGGGAAGGGGTCATGAAAAGAGATTTTAGGGAATTAGGGAGACAGCTGAGGAGGAGGAAAGCAAAGGTAGTAATCTCAGGATTGCTGCCTGTGACACGGGAGGGTGAGGGCAGGAATGGAGTGAGGTGGAGGATGAATGTGTGGCTGAGGGACTGGTGCAGGGGGGCAGGGATTCAGGTTCTTGGACCATTGGGACCTCTTTAGGGGCAGGTGTGACATGTACACAAAAAATGGGTGGCACTTGAATCCCAGGGGGACCAATATCCTGGCAGGAAGGTTGGCTAAGGCTACTGGGGAGAGTTTAAACTAGAGAGGTTTGGGGAAGGGGATCGAGATGAGGTGACTGGGAGCGAGGAAGTTAGCTCGCAAACAGAGAAGGGTTATAGACGGTGCAAGAGGGAGGATGGATGGGGGATAGAGAAGGGGAGAGCTCAGACCAAAGGATTGAGATGTGTTTACTTTAATGCCAGGAGTATAGTGAATAAAGGGGATGAGCTCAGAGCGTGGATCGATGCCTGGAAGTGTGATGTGGTGGCCATTACAGAGTCTTGGGTGTCTCAGGGACAGGACTGGATACGACAGGTGCCAGGATTCAGATGTTTCAGGAAGGACAGGGAGGGAGGCAAGAGCGGGGGTGGAGTGGCACTGTTGATCAGGGATAGTGTCACAGCTGTAGAGAAGGTGTATGCTGTGGAGGGATTGTCTACAGAGTCTCTGTGGGTAGAAGTTCGGAGTGGGAAGGGGTCGATCACTTTGCTGGGAGTTTTCTATAGGCCGCCCAATAGTGACAGGGAGGTGGAGGAGCAGATAGGGAAACAGATCCTGGAGAGTTGCAATAATAGCAGAGTTGTTGTGATGGGAGACTTTAATTTCCCAAACATAGATTGGAATATCCCTAGGGTAAGGGGATGGGATGGGGAGCAGTTCGTTAGGTGTGTTCAGGAGGGTTTCCTGACACAGCATGTGGACAAGCCTACAAGAGGAGAGGCTGTACTTGATTTGATACTGACCAATGAGCCTGGACAGGTGTCAGAGATCTCATTGGGACAGCATCTTGGGGATAGTGATCATAACTCTATCTCCTTTATGCTTGCATTGGAAAAAGAGAGGATCAAGCAAGCTCGGAAAGTGTTTATATGGAGTAAGGGGAAATATGAAGCCATAAGGCAGCAAATTAGAGGAGTAAATTGGAAGGAGGTATTCTCGGGGGAAATCTACTGAAGAGAGGTTGCAGTTTTTCAAGGAATGTCTGTCTAGGGTTCTACAGGACAATGTTCCGAGCAGACAGGGAGGAGTTGGTAGGTTAAAGGAACTGTGGTGCACGACAGCTGTGCGAGACCTAGTCGAGAAGAAAAGGAAAGCGTACAAAAGGTTCAGAGAGCTTGGTGAAGATGGGGATCTAGATGAGTATACGGCTTGTAGGAAGGGACTAAAGAAGGAAATTAGGAGAGCCAGAAGGGGTCACGAGAAGGCCTTGGCAAGTAGAATTAAGGAAAACCCTAAGGCGTTCTATAAATATGTGAAGAGTAAAAGGATGAGACGTGAAGGAATAGGGCCTATATAAGGTGAAGGCGGGAAAATCAGTACGGAACCAGTAGAAATGGCAGAGGTGCTTCATGAGTATTTTGCCTCGGTTTTCACAGAGGAGAAGGACATGGGTGGATGTACTGTGGGCTTGCGGTGGACTGAAAAGATTGAGTATGTGGACTTTAAGAGGTTGTGCTGGAATCTTTGAATGGCATCAAGATAGATAAGTCGCCGGGTCCGGATGGGATGTACCCCAGGTTACTGTGGGAGACGAGGGAAGAGATTGCAGAGCCTCTGGTGATGATCTTTGCGTCGTCGATGGAGACGGGAGACGAGCCGGAGGATTGTGGATGTGGTTCCTATTTTCAAGAAGGGGAATAGGGATAGCCCAGGAAATTAGCGACCGGTGAGTCTAACCTCAGTGGTTGGTAAGCTGATGGAGAAGATCCTGAGGGACAAGATTTATGAGCATTGAGAGAGGTTTAGTATGCTCAAGAATACCCAGCATGGCTGTGTCAAGGGCAGATCGTGCCTTACGAACCTGGTGGAGTTCTTCGAAAATGTGACTAAACACATTGACGAAGGGAAAGCGGTAGATGTGGTTTATACGGATTTTAGCAAGGCGTTCGATAAGGTCCCCCATGCAAGGCTTCTGGAAAAAGTGAGAGGGCATGGGATCCAAAGGGCTGCTGCCCTGTGAATCCAGAACTGGCTTGCCCAAAGGAGGCAGAGAGTGTGTATAGATGGGTCTTTTTCTAATTGGAGGTCGGTCACCAGTGGTGTGCCCCAGGGATCTGTTCTGGGACCCTTGCTGTTTGTCATTTTCATAAATGACCTGGATGAGGAAGTGGAGGGATGGGTTGGTAAGTTTGCCGACGACACGAAGGTTGGTGGGGTTGTGGACAGTCTGGAGGGATGTCAGAAGTTACAGAGGGACATAGATAGGATGCAAGACTGGGCGGAGAAGTGGCAGATGGACTTCAACCCAGATAAATGCGTCGTGGTCCATTTTGGCAGGTCGAATGGGATGAAGGAGTACAATATAAAGGGAAAGACTCTTAGTATGGTAGAGGATCAGAAGGACCTTGGGGTCCGGGTCCATAGGACTCTAAAATCGGCCCCGCAGGTGGAGGAGGTGGTTAAGAAGGCGTATGGTGTGCTGGCCTTTATCAATCGAGGGATTGAGTTTAGGAGTCTGGGGATAATGATGCAGCTATATAAGACCCTCGTCAGACCCCATTTGGACTACTGTGCTCAGTTCTGGTCGCCTCATTACAGGATGGATGTGGAAAAGATTGAAAGGGTGCAGAGGCGATTTACAAGGATGTTGCCTGGATTGAGTGGCATGCCTTTTGAGGATAAGCTGAGGGAGCTCGGTCTTTTCTCCTTGGAGAGACGTAGGATGAGAGAAGACCGAATAGAGGTATATAAGATGTTGAGAGGCATAGATCGGGTGGACTCTCAGCGACTTTTTCCCAGGGTGGAAATGGCTGCTACGAGAGGACAGAGGTTTCAGGTGCTGGGGGGTAGGTACAGGGGAAATGTTAGGGGGAAGTTTTTCACACATAGGGTGGTGGGCGAGTGGAATCGGCTGCCGTCAGTGGTGGTGGAGGCAAACTCAGAGACTCCTGGATGAGTACATGGGACTTAATAGGATGGAGGGTTATAGGTAGGCCTAAAAGGTAGGGATATGTTTGGCACAACTTGTGGGGCCGAAGGGCCTGTTTTGTGCTGTAGTTTTTCTATGTTTCCATACTGTCCTCACTGCTGCCCTGCAGAGAACTAGCATTGTGCTGACATGCACAACCCCAGCTTGTGATCATTCCCTCTCTTGAATGGGAGCCTTGACACAGCAGCCTATTGAATGGCAGCCAATCAGCACCCTGAGGGCTGAATGACACTCAACTGAATGCAATCTTCAAAATCTCTCACAAGGGTTTGTTACCAACTGGCCCCTGACTGGCCACACTCACTGCACCTGCACTCCCCTAATATGCCAGAGCAATATAGAAGCTGCAGGAATGGACACACAGCCAGTCACACCACAAAGATGGCTGCTCGTAAACTGGCTCCAAGATTTTCGGAGGCAGACCAGGAGCGCCTGCTAGATACTGTGGAGGAGAAACGTGATTGTCTGTTCCACGGCCAGGGCCCCAACCCAAGGAGTGCATCTGCCACGGAATTGTGGGAGGAGGTGGCAGAAGTGGTGAATGCCAGGAGCCTGACACCGTGTTCTGGCCAGCAGTGCGACAAAAAAGTGGACAACCTTCTGCGAGCAACAAGGGTGAGTGAGCATCCCTCTTGGAACCGCACACATGCTTGGCACGGATCTCCAGACACCTGAAGGGCATGCGCCAAGTTACCCTTCCCCCAGGAACAGAATGTAACCCCTTCCCCTAACCCCCCAATGAGCACCCTTCAGTGGTGACTGCTTTCCCTGAAACTGTCAGCACATCGCCCGAGACACAGGCACGCATTGCGCACCATGCACTGCAATATGTTAATGCTTGCTATCCACCTTATGTTCCCACAGGAAAAGGACATTCACAATGTACCTGAGACAACACAGACTGGTGGTGGTCTGCCTGACCTGCGGCAGCTGACTCGCATGGAGGAACGTGCCATGGAGCTGGCAGGGGGTGATGGGCCATCCCGACAGCCAGGTTGGCACACAGCATTCAAGTGAGCAGAAGCGCACCCTCAACCTTGGTCCTCCTCTCAGTAAGTGCGATGCTGCATGGAATGTTTTGCCTCCCTGCCCCGAATGTGTGTTATTTTTTCCAGCTCTGGTCCCAGAGGAACCCGGCCCTTCGGGTGTTGCCGCCGCCCCCGCTGCTCTGGAGCAAACTGCCCACGACCCCCTGGATGACTCCTCGGAGGGAGGCATTGAGGAATCCTCTGAGGGCAGCACCACTGAAGCGTCACCGGCATGTACCACACAACCCACCAACACAGAGACTATCATCACGTTGGGTCCCTTTAGTGTTGAGGCTTCTGGGTCACGATCTGGTGAGCACATCACAGCCGCTGATGCACATCGGGTGGAGGCAGCCACATCCGAGGGCTCGGACACACGGAGGTCTGCCGGAGGCCAGGATTCAGCTGTCCCCAAGCCAGCTGCTGGGCCTCTGGGTTTGTTCCTCCCAAGGCTGGTGGAGATGCATCAGGAAACCCAGGGAGTTGTGGAAAGGCTGTCAGCAACCATGCTGCGACTGCAAGGCTATTTAGGGGAGTCAAACAGAGTGCTGTTGCAGGAGGTGGTGCCGACACAGCGTGCGAACCAGGCCAACACTGCAAGTTTAGCGGGATCTTTCTCTTTACTCCACTTACAGGCCTGTATCTGGGGGTCTGCCAATAGCTGCGAGTGTCTCTCTCTTGCAGGCCTTGAAATTTCAAAGGCCGGGGAATGCTGCACTGGGGCAACTCCGCAGGAGAGAGCGCTGAACCAGGCTCACCGTTTATACCTGGCCGGTAACCTGATACTTGTATCACACAGCCATCCCAGAACCGTCACCAAGGCCTGAGTGATTCTCTCCCTTGTCGGTGGGACAACAGCCACCCTGCACCCACTCCACTCGAGTAGGTCTCCAAGAGAGAGAGAACAGAGAGACTCGGTCCTTTTTATCTCCTGACCAGCAGTCTCCCTTGAGTGATTTAACAAACAACTTCCCTGCTCCCGTAGGTGATGTTCAAGGACAAAGGGGCTTTCGATCACTGGCAGTCTCAGTTTAATTTAGTCAAGTCCAAACACAAAAGGCTGGAACTGTCTTTACCCCCCCCGTGGGTCGTTATCTTAATGTCTTCTTAGTGCTCCTCCGGAGCTTCCTGAACGGTATCCCATTGGTGGGATGGGTCAACCCCACACAATCCATGGTGCCATGCGTGGCCTGATTAGGGTTATGTGAGATTCCCATCATGACAAATGCTGCCACAGATTATGCAGGTCGGTGTGCAGACACGGGCAATGCGCACCCTTGAGCCATTGCTCTGTGTGCAACCGCAGCATCTGTTACAGGCATGTGTTGCTGGTCCGTGTCACAGGGCAGGGACAGACTGCAAAGCAGCACCAGATGTGAGCCCAGTGACAGCAGATTCCATACAGTCCATGTCTGAACCTCTGCACCCCGGCCTGGAGCAGCAGCTGCTTCATCTGGTTAGGCCTCAGTCAGCACATGGTACATTCCATCCCCCCCCCCCCCGCCCCGGAACACTTAGTAGAGTCCCTGACCACACCCTGCAGATAAACAATGCCACTGCAAAGTGCTGTGGAGGGGGGAGTGGAAGCGGGAGCCTTTGAGGCTGCTTCCCACAGCGCACTTTAGCGCTGCTTGGAGGGGCGGGCGCGCGGGCGTGCGGGGGGGAAGGGGGAGCAGGAGCACTCGACGCTGCCTCTCACAGTGCGCTTCAGCGCTGCTTGGAGGGGGCGGGAATGGGACTCCCTGGGAACCTCATCCAGGGAGCTGTGAGGAAATGGAACCCCCGCATCCCCCCCACAGATGTCACTCGTCAATGGGCCAAAACCTGAAGGCATCAGGAGGAAGGCCACCAGGCATCTCCAGGGCCTCCCGTCAACATCCCTCGCGCTCCGCTAGCAGCACTCACCTCCTCACGCCAGTTCAAGGCAAACAATCCAGGTTGCAACTTTTAAATACCTATTCTGATTCACGCCAAAATACACATCACGACAAAGAGGTGGGAGACGCAGGCGTGGGTAAAGATTGCCGTGTGGATTCCGATAATGGAATGCAAAGGTATGTAAACTCACGCGAAAAAGCGGCCCTCCGGTTTTCAGCGGGTTCCCAGCGGCGCCATTTTCTCCGGCTGGGAGATGAGCACGGGCCCTAAAAACTGTCAGAGAATCCGCGAAATGGCCGACACGCACATCTCCTGGCCCGACCCACCAGAAAAGTTGCGGGTCGCGATGGGAGAATCACGAACTTAATTTCCACACAGTGATCATTCCCTCCCTTGAATGGGAGCCTTGAGTATTGCACCCCCCCTGGACACAGCAGCCTATTAAATGGCAGTCATCCAGCACCCTGAGGGATAACTGAATGCAGTCTTCAAAATCCTTCACAACCATTGATGTGGAGATGCCGGCGTTGGACTGGGGTAAACACAGTAAGAAGTCTCACAACACCAGGTTAAAGTCCAACAGGTTTATTTGTAGCAAACGCCACTAGCTTTCGGAACTGGCTGTTCCTTCGTCAGGAACTCCCACCCACCTGACGAAGGAACAGCCAGTTCCGAAATCGAGTGGCGTTTGCTACAAATAAACCTGTTGGACTTTAACCTGGTGTTGTGAGACTTCTTACTGTGTTCTCCCCTAATAAGCCAGAGCTGTATATAAGCTGCAGGAATGGACACACAGCCAGTCACACCACAAAGATGGCGGCACGGAAACCGGCTCCCAGATTTTCGGAGGCAGACCAGGAGCACCTGCTGGATGCTGTGGAGGAGAAGCGTGATCATCTATTCCCCGGCAAGGGCCCCAACCCAAGGGGTGCATCTGCCATGGCATTGTGGGAGGAATGCCAGGAGCCTGACACCGTGTTCTGGCCAGCAGTGTCGGAAAAAAATGTACAACCTTCTTCGAGCAGCAAGGGTGAGTGAGCATCCCTCTTGGAATCGCGCTCCTGCTTGGCACGGATCTCCAACCCTGCTTAGACACCTGAAGAGCATGCGCCAAGTTACCCTTCCCCCAGGAACAGAATCTAACCCCTTCCCATCATCCCTCAATGAGCACCCTTCAGTGGTGACCGCTTTCCCCGAAACTGTCAGCACATCGCCCGAGACACAGGCACGCATTGCGCACCATGCACTGCAATATGTTAATGCTTGCTATCCACCTTATGTTCCCACAGGAAAAGAAAATCCACAATGTACCTGAGACAACACAGACTGGTGGTGGTCTGCCTGACCTGCGGCAGCTGACTAGCATGGAGGAACGTGCCGTGGAGCTGGCAGGGGGTGATGGGCCATCCCGACAGCCAGGTTGGCACACAGCATTCAAGTCAGCAGAAGCGCACCCTCAATCTTGGTCCTCCTCTCAGTAAGTGCGATGCTGCATGGAATGTTTTGCCTCCCTGCCCCGAATGTGTGTTATTTTTTCCAGCTCTGGACCCAGAGGAACCCGGCCCTTCGGGTGTTGCCGCTGCCCCCACTGCTCTGGAGGAAACTGCCCACGACCCCCTGGATGACTCCTCGGAGGGAGACACTGAGGAATCCTCAGAGGGCAGCACCACTGAAGCGTCACCGGTATGTACCACACAACCCACCAACACAGAGACTATCACCACGGTGGGTCCCTTTAGTGTTGAGGCTTCTGGGTCACGACCTGGTGAGCACATCACAGCTGCTGATTCACATCGGGTGGAGGCAGCCACATCCGAGGGCTCGGACACACGGAGGTCTGCCGGAAGCCAGGATTCAGCTGTCCCCAAGCCAGCTGCTGGGCCTCTGGATTTGTTCCTCCCAAGGCTGGTGGAGATGCATCAGGAAACCCGGGGAGTTGTGGAAAGGTTGTCAGCAACCATGCTGCGACTGCAAGGCTGTTTAGAGGAGTCAAACAGAGTGCTGTTGCAGGAGGTGGTGCCGACACCGTGAGACCCAGGACAACCCTGCAAGGGTGGCGACCGCAGTGGAAAGTCTGGCTCAGGGGTCTGTTCTCATGTCCACCCTCCGCCTTCTGTGCACTTTCTCGGGAGGCTGCTCACCCACCTCCTGGCCCTCAGCAGCAGCTCCCTGCCCTCCTTCCTGCGGGTCTGGTGGTGGCTGCTCCTGCGGTGGTCTCTCCAAGCCCGCCACCTCAGGAGCCACTGCCTCTTCTTCTTCCTCCGCCCCTGCTGCCACCAACATGGCCAGTTCCAGATCGAGCAAACCAAGATCCATCTGCACAGTGGGGTTGGGAAAAAGTACAGAATGACGGATTATTCTCAGTGGCTGCTTCGACCCAGCACCACCCCAATCCTTCACTTGGGCCAACATCCCCACTTGTGGGAGCCGGCAACCCCACACAATCCATGGTTAGGGTTGTGTGAGATTCCCATCATGACAAATGCTGGCACAGATTATGCGGGTCAGTGTGCAGACATGGGCAATGTGCACCCTTGAGCCATTGCTATTTGTGCAACTGCAGCATCTGTTACAGGCATGTGTTGCTGGTCCGTGTCACAGGGCAGGGACAGACTGCAAAGCAGCACCAGATGTGAGCCCAGTGACAGCAGATTCCATGCAGTCCATGTCTGAACCTCTGCACCCCGGCCTGGAGCAGCAGCTGCTTCATCTGGTTAGGCCTCAGTCAGCACATGGGACACTCCACCCCCAGCACGGAACACCAGCACTCAGTCGAATCCCTCACCACACCCCGCAGAAAGACAATGCAAAGTGCTGTGGGGATTGGGGGGAGCAGGAACCCTCGAGGCTCCTTCCCACAGTGAGCTTCAGCGTTGCCTGGATGGTGGGTGGTGGGTAGGGGGAAGCGGGAGCTCTCGACACTGCCTCTCACAGTGCGCTTGGAGGGGGCGGGAACGGGACTCCCTGACGGAACCTCACCCATTGAGCTGTGATGAAATGGAAGCCGTCCCCCCACAACCCCCTCCCCCCCCCCCCCCCCCCCCCCCCCCCGCCCGCCCCCCGCCCCCCACAGATGTCGCTTGTCAATGGGCCAAAACCTGAAGGCATCAGGAGGGTGGCCACCAGGCATCTCCAGGGCCTCCCTGCAACATCCCTCGCGCTCCGCTAGCAGCACTCGCCTCCTCACGCCAGTTCAAGGCAAACAATCCAGGTTGCAACTTTTAAATACCTATTCTGATTCGCGCCAAAATAGACATCATGCCAAAGAGGTGGGAGACGCAGACATGGGTAAAGATTGCCGTGTGGATTCCGATAATGGCATGCAAAGATATATAAACTCATGCTAAATAGCGGCCCACGGGTTCCCAGCAGCGCCATTTTTCTCCGGCTGTGAGATGTGCGCGGGTGGTAGAAATTGTCGGTGTACCCACGAAATGGCCGACACGCGCATCTCCCAGCCCAACCTGCCAGAAAAGTTGCGGGTCGCCATGGGAGAATCACAAACTTAATTTCCACACAGCAGCTATGGTGCCGTCAATTTCGGTGGCAGAAGTGAGGCCCGAGCTGCCCTCATTAAATTCCTCCCACTGTATCTCATCAATAGATCAGCAAGATCCAAAGTCCAAAGATGTGCGGGTTCGGTTGATTGGCCAGGTTAAAAAAAAAATTGCCCCTTAGAGTCCTAAGATGCGTAGGTTAGAGGGATTAGCGGGTAAATATGTGGGGGTAGGGCCTGGGTGGGATTGTGGTCGGTGCAGACTCGATGGGCCGAATGGCCTCCTTCTGCACTGTAGGGTTTCTATGATCTAAGATTCAATTCCTCCTGAATTAACATATTGTGAATATCTACAATAAAGTTTGTCTTGAAGTAATGATCTGTGTGGGAAGTTCCATATTATGACGCAAGGAGAAAGTGTTTGCTTTGAGGTCTGAAAAGGTGACCTGTTTTGATCAACTCTTTCGAAGGGAAACCTTTGCAGAAATGAAGTAAGATCTCCCTCTCCCACTTTCTATTGAATATAAACGGGGTTGGTTGTGCGATGCTGCTGCTGAACCACAACGACCAGTTACACTGTTTCTCGAAGGCTCTACAATGGAGAAATGGGAAAGGCCAGCAGCATGTGGATTAGAAATAGGGGAAGGACTAGCAGGTTTCTGGGGGGACTGTGCAGACAACAGAGCAGGATGAGACAAAAACCAATGCAGGATATTCTTTAGCTCCAACTACATAGGAAATTGATCTGGGCCAGGGCAGATAGATTCTGTTGGACTACAGGAGAGATGATGGTGGAAGGAAAGTATTGGAGCAGAATGGTGAGCTTGATGGTGTTGAAGGCTGTGGAACTACTGAGAAAAGGAAAAGGGATATCACATCATTAATAGAGGAACGATACTCATTCAATCCCTTCACTGCAGAAAGAGGCCATTTGGCCCATCAAGCCTGCAACGACAACAATCCCCCTCAGGTCCTATCCCTGTCACCCCACATATTTACCCTGCTAATCCCTCTGATACGAAGCAGCAATTGAGCATGCCCAATCAAACAAATCCACATTTCTTTGGAGTGTGGGAGGAAACCGAGGCACCCGGAGGAAACCCACACACACACTGGGAGAACGTGCAAACTCCACACAGACAGTGACCTGAGGCCTGGATTGAATCCGGGTCCCTGGCACTGTGAGGCAGCAGTGTTAACCACTGTGCCACCGTGCTGCCCATTAGACAGAGTGTGACAATATTAAGTTGCTTTCTCTTCATACTTGAGCTCACTCTGATTTATACAATCTGTCAAGCTAATTTGAACAACAATAGAATGTAGAATCACTTGACCTGTAGAATGTGATGATGGAATTGTTTTCTTTTCAATGTAGTTACCTTGATTCAGATCAGTTGCTGACAGACGAGTGATCGGATTTAGACTCAGCAGGTACTCAGTATTTATAGTTAAAATTAACTCCTTGTAAATCTATTAATTATATTTCATTAATGATCAGCAAAATTAAAGTCTTAATTGATCAATGTTTTGAAAGTTTACAATAGAGTTAGTTTGTCTTGGAGTGAAAACTTGTGTATTAATATTGTGTTCTGATGAGCAGGCCGATTCTTTTCATTGCCAGATTTGACAGAGCTTTTTGAGTGGAATTTGAGCAAAAATGGAATAAAGTACAACGCCCTTCCCCCCACCCCCACAACTCCATCCCACCATCCCAGCTCACCCCCAACACCACCCACACCTAATCTCATTTGCAATTGAAAAGAACTACTATAATAGGGAAGGCTGTGTTGTAACAACATTGTTTCACAGAAATATATCAGAGTGATGGTTTATGCTGTTACTCCAAGGTTCTCAAGCAGGGAAATGGGGAAAGCTCTTCAGGACTTAGATAAAAGAAACGCAGCCAAGCAAAAATCCATGGGGGACTCCAGAGGTAACAGTGCAGGGTGAGCGGGAAGAGAAACTATTGCAGGAGATTCTCTGTCTGCAAGTACATTAGACATAGATTCGGGCAGAGAGATTCTTCTGGACCACAAAGCGTGGTGCTGGAGGAGGAGGTTGGTGTCGTCAAGAGTGTCAAAGACAGAAGGTCAAGAGGATGAGGAGGGCTGTAATTGGGGAAACAAACAGAGAGGGTCTGAAAGTATGATTTTTTTTTTGATTTTGAGTAATCTATCAAGCTAATTCGAACAACAATAGAATATAGAATCTCTTGACCTGTCGAATGAGGTTGTGGAACTCTTTTCTTTTCAATGTGCAGGAAGTTTTCAAGTATATAGTTTCCAATTATTGATCACCTCGAACTCAGACCAGTGATTTGCTCCAACTCTATCTTAATGTAAAGTTACCAGGAATGTATAGTTAAAATTACCTTTTTATACATCTACTTTATTTTATTAGAAGTATTTTATTAAAAGATCAGCTGAAGTAAATTGTTTAGTAATTAATATAGATTAAATGTTGACAATGAATTTTGTCTTGGAGTGAAAATATATGTAGAAAGATACATATGATGATGTGCGGAGAGATTGTTTCCTTTGGTTTGAAAGCATGGCTGATCTTGATAGATCCTCTGTGTGAAATATCCTCAAAAATGGAGCAAAACCTTCAGTTACAAAATCCCGACCCATTGCTCTGGAAAATAACCACCATAATAGGGTTGGCTGTCTTGTACCACTGCAACGATGCAGAAAACACCACAGAAAATATTCTAATGACCATTTACACCATTATCCAAGGCTCTTCAGTGGGAAATCAGGAATATGTTGTGCAATATCCTGGCGGGGAAGTTTGCTAAGGCTACTGTGCAGAGTTTAAACTGGAATGGTTGAGGGGTGGGAATCAAATTGAAGTGACTGGGAGAGAGGAGGTTATCTCACAAATAGAGAAAGCTTGTTGACAGTGTGAGAGGGAGGATTGGCAGGTTACAGAGAAGAGGAGCGCTCAGACCGAAGGTTTGAGATGTGTCTATTTTACCGCAAGGAGTGTTGTGAACAAAGTGGATGAGCTCAGAGCGTGGATCACTACTTGGAAATATGATGTGGTGGCCATTACAGAGACTTGGATGACTCAGGGACAGGACTGGTTACTTCAAGTGCCGGGTTTCAGATGTTTCAGAAGGGACAGGGAGGGAAGCAAAAGAGGTGGGGGAGTGGCACTGTCGATCAGAGATAATGTCACAGCTGCAGAAAAGATGGGCACCATGGATGGGTTGTCTACGGAGTCTCTGTGGGTGGAGGTTAGGAACAGGAAGGGGCCAATAACTTTACTGGGTGTTTTCTATAGGCCGCCCAATAGTAACAGGGATGTCGAGGAGCAGGTAGGGAAACGGATCCTGGCAAGGTGTGGCTTTTGCTACCAAATAAACCTGTTGGACTTTAACCTGGTGTTGTTAAACTTCTTACTGTGTTTACCCCAGTCCAACGCCGGCATCTCCACATCAGGTGTAATAATAACAGAGTTGTCATGATGGGAGATTTTAATTTCCCAAATATTGATTGGAATCTCCCGAGAGTAAGGGGTGTAGATGGGGAGGAGTTTGTTAGGTGTGTTCAGGAGGGTTTCTTGACACAGTATGTCGATAAGCCTGCAAGAGGAGAGGCTGTACTTGATTTGGTATTGGGAAATGAACCTGGGCAGGTGTCAGATCTCTCGATGGGAGAGCATTTTGGAGATAGTGATCATAATCCTATCTCCTTTACAATAGCATTGGAGAGAGATAGGATCACATAAGTTAGAAAAGGTGTATAATTGGAGTAAGGGGAATTATGAGGCTATCAGGCAGGAAATTGGAGGCTTAAATTGGAAAGAGGTTTTCTCAGGGAAATGTACAGAAGAAATGTGACAAATGATCAGGGAATATTTGTCTGGAGTTCTGCATAGCAACTTTCCAATGAGACAGGGAAGTTATGGGAGGTTACAGGAACCGTGGTGTACAAAGGCTATAATGAATCGAGTCAAGAAGAAAAGAAAAGCTTACAAAAGGTTCAGGGAGCTAGGTAATGTTAGAGATCTTGAAGAGTATACGGCTAATAGGAAGGATGTTAAGAAGGAAATTTAGAGAGCCAGAAGGGGTCATGAGAAGGCCTTGGCAGGCAGGATTAAGGAAAACACCAAGGCATTCTACAAGTATGTGAAGAGCAAGAGGATGAGACGTGAAAGAATAGGACCTATTAAGTGTGACGGTGGGAAAGTTTGTATGGAACCGGAAGAAATAGCAGAGGTATTTAATGAATACTTTTCTTCAGTATTCACTATGGAAAAGGATCTTGGTGGTTGTAGTGCAGACTTGCAGCGGACTGAAAAGCTTGAGCATGTAGATATTAAGAAAGAGGATGCGTTGGAGCTTTTGAAAAGCATCAAGTTAGATAAGTCGCCTAGTAATCGCTAAGGTCGGGTCATGTTCGGCACAACTTTGTGGGCTGATGGGCCTGTGTTGTGCTGTAGTTTTTCTATGTTTCTAAGATCCCGGCTGCACGCTGGCACTGAGAAAGGTTGAGACTGGGGCTGTTCCCTCCCAACTCACCATCACTGCCAGCAACGAGCTGTTGGTTTGGGAGCTTTCTCTGTAACTTTCATCATCCACCATCCTCTGGTGATGACCGCCAAAACCCACAACAGCTAAAAATGACCACCAGGAGCCTGTGCACAGCAACCATTATTTATTTGTCAGGTACTGAACTTGCAGTTGAGGGAAGTTCTGCCTTTCAAATGGTCCAGGTCACCACTTGTTTCGCCTCCCTCGTCCCCGCTCTGATCCCAAGTCTTGCTTTTTGCTGATCAGTCTCGGAAAAGCACAAACAGTCATGACAAAAGCCCATGTTGTGACTGTTGGAGATACCACGTTTATAGTGAGAGGCGAACCCAAGAAGGAAGCCCAATCTAGGTCGCCTGAGCCCAGCTCATGGCCCACTATCACCATGGTAATAGACAGCTCCATGTGTCTTTCCTATGGCAGAATGGCAAGATGCACAGATTCTGTGACGAAACTCGCAGAGTATCCAGTACCAGATAAGCAGCAACTTGGGAAAACTTAAGCCGTTGTCTTCAGTACTCACGACAAACGTCGTTACTTAGCGACTGACTTCGGCCGTCTCCTTGGCAACCACCTGAGATTGTTTGCAGTTTGGGTGTCATATTTCATAGAAATAAAAATATAGAAACCCTGCAGTGCAAAAGGAGGCCATTCGGCCCATCGAGTATGGACCAACCACAATCCCTATATATCCACTCGCTAATCCCTCTCACCTACGCATCTCAGGACTCTAAGGGGCAATTTTTAGCCCCTTAGAGTGATGGGCCATCCCGACAGCCAGGTTGGCACACAGCATTCAAGTGAGCAGAAGCACACCCTTAACCTTGGTCCTCCTTTAAGGAAGTGCGATGCTGCATGGAATGTTTTGCCTCCCTGCCCCGAATGTGTGTTATTTTTTCCAGCTCTGGTCCCAGAGCAACCCGGCCCTTCGGGTGTTGCCGCCTCCCCCGCTGCTCTGGAGCAAACTGCCCACGACCCCCTGGATGACTCCTCGGAGGGAGACACTGAGGAATCCTCCGGGGGCAGCACCACTGAAGCGTCACCGGTATGTACCACACAACCCACCAACACAGAGACTATCTCCACGGTGGGTCCCTTTAGTGTTGAGGCTTCTGGGTCACGACCTGGTGACCACATCACAGCTGCTGATTCACATCGTGTGGAGGCAGCCACATCTGAGGGCTCGGACACATGGAGGTCTGCCGGAGGCCAGGATTCAGCTGTCCCCAAGCCAGCTGCTGGGCCTCTGGATTTGTTCCTCCCAAGGCTGGTGGAGATGCATCAGGAAACCCGGGGAGTTGTGGAAAGGTTGTCAGCAACCATGCTGCGACTGCAAGGCTGTTTAGAGGAGTCAAACAGAGTGCTGTTGCAGGAGGTGGTGCCGACACCGTGAGACCCAGGACAACACTGCAAGGGTGGCGATCGCAGTGGAAAGTCTGGCTCAGGGGTCTGTCCACATGTGTGACAGGGTCCAGGCCATCCTGGAGACACTATGGGCCACAGGCCAGTGTGTTTCCAGCATCCAGGAGGCACAGTGTTCAATGGCTATGTGTGTCAGGGGCATGTGGGAGACACTGCTGGCCATGGCTGGGTCTCTCACTGGCATTCTGGAGACACAGCAGGCCGTGGCTGTGATCCTCGACAACTTAGCCCCGGCTCAGAGGGTTACTGCTGAGGGGCTCCAGAGCCTGGATCGCTCACAGAATGCTGTAGCGGAGGGGCCCCGGAGCTTGGCCCAGTCTCCGAGGGCCAGGGCTGAGGGATCATACAACATGGGGCAGACGCATCTGGGCCTCCAGGACTGGCAGAGCCAAGTGATGCTAGAGCTTCTGGACCTCAGTCCAGCTGCCCTGGTGTCCCATGGAGTGCCCCTGGGGCCTCTGGGCACCCGAAGGGCTGAGGAAGGGCTTGAGGCCATGCCGCGGTCTTCCACCCAGGAGATCCCGGATGTCCAGAGACCTTCTGCTTCCTCCCATCCTCACACCGGGGCATCTCAGGGTCATCGAGATGAACAGGGTGGCACCAAAACAGTGCCGTCTGTAAATCAGCCGGAACCCTCCAGGTCCCGGCCACCCAGGGACACCCGCCAAGGGTATCACAGGCAACGGGCCATGCATCACAGCTGGACACCTCCACCTCCGATGTGCAGCCTGGGGGAGCACCGAGAAGAAGCAGTAGACAGCACAAAGTTAGAAAGTTGTAGTTCAGTAGAGGGAACAGGTGAAGGGCAGCATTAGTCAGGGTTTTGTCGTCATTTCTGTTAAGAGCACAATAAACTGTTAATTGCACATCACGCTGTGACTAATGTGTCTCTGATTTTCCCCAACGCACACCCCCCACCCCCAACAGCTCAGTGTTCCCGACTCCCAAACATAGAGGTGCTGTCTGTTGAGCGTTGCAGACACAGCCCATGTTTCAGAGTGCCTGCCCTACCTTCCCCAACATGCACCAGGCCCTTGGTGCAAGTGTCCCCCCACCACCAACCTCCCTCCCCTCTTGGCCAAAAAACATGTGTCCCCAACGCTTACAGCTACGTGGGCGAGGGGTGGCAGCGTGCATTTGGAGAACAGGGAGGAGTCAGACTTGAATTGCACCAGGGGCAGGATCCCAGTGAGCACAACAGCGAGTCATCATCATCCTCCAGCCTTCAACCAAGACTCACAACCATTGCCAGCCCAGGCACATTAACAGGTTCGGATGTTTCTGGGGGAAAGGGTGGTGAGATGACAGGAGCAGGGGAAGGGTGATGTGGTGGTTTGAGGGCCCAGGTTGGTTTGGAGGGGGAATAGCGGCTGCACTTGCTCCTGGGGTGTGGTGGGTGTGAGTTGGTTGCAGCCCCCTCACTGCACAGCACCAGCTGGGTGAAGCGGGCTGCAATCAAGGCGTCTCTCGCTGCCCTTCCTTGCCGGACACCTGCCATTGCCACCCGCTGTCTTTCCTCTGGCTCTTCATGCGGTGGGACGCCCTCCTCGCCCCCTCGCTCCTCCTCCTCCTCCTGCTCCGGCTGGTCTCCCCGCTGCTGGGCGATGTTGTGCAGAGCGCAGCAAACGATGATGATGTGTGAAGCACGCACAGGGTCATACTGGAGGGCCCCCCCACAGAGCGGTCCAAGCAGCAGAACCGCAACTCCAGCAGGCTCAACGACGGACCGGGTGGCTGCATGGGCCTCGTTGTAGCGGGTCTCCACCTCGGTCTGGGGCCTTCGCACAGGTGTCATCAACCATGACCTTCGCGGGTAGCCCTTGTCACCCAGTAACCATCCCGGGAGCCTGGGCTGGTCTTCAATGAGCTCAGGGATGTCCGAATGCCGGATCACAAAGCTGTCATGGACACTCCCTGGATGACGTGCATCGACCTGCGTGATCTTAAGCTGATGGTCGCAGACGATTTGAACATTCAGGGAGTGGAACCCCTTCTGGTTCAAAGATTGCTGAGGCCCTGCATGGGGGCCCGCAAGGCGATGTGTGTCCCATCCACTGCACCCTGCACATTCCGGATCCCGGCAATGGATGTGAAGGCGAGTGCTCGGGCCTCCTGCTGTGCAGGGCCCACATTGAAATTAATCAACTGCCCTGCCCAGGCACACAGGGCATCTGTGACCTGCTGCACACATCTGTGCACGGAGGCCTGGGAAATCCCAGCTCGGTCGCCACTGGGAGCCTGGAGCGACCGGAGGCATAGAAATTGAGGGCTGCCGTCACCTTCACATCCATGTGGAGTGGGTGGCCTCTGCACCCCTGGGTTTCCAGGTGTCAGAGCACCTCAGAAATGTGACGCACTGTGGTTTTTGACAAGCGCAGCAGTTGACAGCACATTTCCTTCGAGAGGGCCTCGAAGGAATTGTGGGGCCTCTACCTCCTTGGTCTCGGCACCCTCCGCCTTCTGTGCACCCTCTCGGGAGACTGCTCACCCACCTCCTGGCCCTCAGCACCAGCTCCCTGCCCTCCTTCCTGCGGGTCTGGTGGTGGCTGCTCCTACAAAGAGAGAGAACAAAGAACAAAGAACAGTACAGCACAGGAAACAGGCCCTTCGGCCCTCCAAGCCTGTGCCGCTCCTTGGTCCAACTAGACCAATCGTTTGTATCCCTCCATTCCCAGGCTGCTCATGTGACTATCCAGGTAAGTCTTAAACAATGTCAGCGTGCCTGCCTCCACCACCCTACTTGGCAGCGCATTCCAGGCCCCCACCACCCTCTGTGTAAAAAACGTCCCTCTGATATCTGAGTTATACTTCGCCCCTCTCAGCTTGAGCCCGTGACCCCTCGTGATCGTCACCTCCGACCTGGGAAAAAGCTTTCCACTGTTCACCCTATCTATACCCTTCATAATTTTGTCCACCTCTATTAGATCTCCCCTCATTCTCCGTCTTTCCAAGGAGAAAAACCCCAGTCTACCCAATCTCTCCTCATAGCTAAGACCCTCCATACCAGGCAACATCCTGGGAAACCTTCTCTGCACTCTCTCTAACGCCTCCACATCCTTCTGGTAGTGCGGCGACCAGAACTGGACGCAGTACTCCAAATGTGGCCTAACCAGCGTTCTATACAGCTGCATCATCAGACTCCAGCTTTTATACTCTATACCCCGTCCTATAAAGGCAAGCATACCATATGCCTTCTTCACCACCTTCTCCACCTGTGTTGCCACCTTCAAGGATTTGTGGACTTGCACACCTAGGTCCCTCTGTGTTTCTATACTCCTGATGACTCTGCCATTTATTGTATAACTCCACCCTACATTATTTCTTCCAAAATGCATCACTTCGCATTTATCCGGATTAAACTCCATCTGCCACCTCTCCGCCCAATTTTCCAGCCTATCTATATCCTGCTGTATTGCCCGGCAATGCTCTTCGCTATCCGCAAGTCCAGCCATCTTCGTGTCATCCGCGGTGGTCTCTCCAAGCCCGCCACCTCCGGAGCCACTGCCTCTTCCTCTTCCTCCGCCCCTGCTGCCACCAACATGGCCAGTTCCAGATCGACCAAACCGAGATCCATCTGCACAGTGGGGTTGGGAAAAAGTACAGAATGACGGATTATTCCCAGCACCACCCCAATCCTTCACTTGGGCCAGCATCCCCACTTGTGGGAGCCGGCAACCCCACACAATCCATGGTTAGGGTTGTGTGAGATTCCCATCATGACAAATGCTGGCACAGATTATGCGGGTCAGTGTGCAGACATGGGCAATGCGCACCCTTGAGCCATTGCTCTGTGTGCAACCGCAGTATCTGTTACAGGCATGTGTTGCTGGTCCGTGTCACAGGGCAGGGACAGACTGCAAAGCAGCACCAGATGTGTGCCCAGTGACAGCAAATTCCATACAGTCCATGTCTGAACCTCTGCACCCCGGCCTGGAGCAGCAGCTGCTTCATCTCGTTAGGCCTCAGTCAGCACATGGGACACTCCTCCCCCAGCACGGAACACCAGCACTCAGTCGAATCCCTCACCACACCCCACAGAAAGACAATGCAAAGTGCTGTGGGGATTGGGGGGGAGCAGGAACCCTCGAGGCTGCTTCCCTCAGTGAGCTTCAGCGTTGCTTGGATGGTGGGTGGTGGGTAGGTGGGAGCGGGAGCTCTTGACGCTGCCTCTCACAGTGCGCTTGGAGGGGGCGGGAACGGGACTCGCTGACGAAACCTCACCCATTGAGCTGTGACGAAATGGAAGCCGCCGCACCCCCCCCCCCCCCCACAGATGTCGGTCGTCAATGGGCCAAAACCTGAAGGCATCAGGAGGAAGGCCACCAGGCATCTCCAGGGCCTCCCGGCAACATCCCTCACACTCCGCTAGCAGCACTCACCTCCTCACGCCAGTTCAAGGCAAACACGCCAGGTTGCAACTTTTAAATACCGATTCTGATTCGCGCCAAAATAGACATCATGCCAAAGAGGTGGGAGACGCAGACATGGGTAAAGATTGCCGTGTGGATTCCGATAATGGCATGCAAAGGTACGTAAACTCATGCTAAACAGCTGCCCACGGCTTCCCGGCAGCGCCATTTTTCTCCGGCTGGGAGATGTGCGCGGGTCGTAGAAATTGTCGGGGAACCCGCAAAATGGCCGACACGCGCATCTCCCAGCCCAACCCGCCAGAAAAGTTGCGGGTCGCCATGGGAGAATCACAAACTTAATTTCCACACAGCAGCTATGGTGCCGTCAATTTCGGTGGCAGAAGTGAGGCCCGAGCTGCCCTCATTAAATTCCTCCCACTGTATCTCATCAATAGATCAGCAAGATTAAATTCCTCCTGAATTAACATATTGTGAATATCTACAATAAAGTTTGTCTTGAAGTAATGATCTGTGTGGGAAGTTCCATATTATGACGCAAGGAGAAAGTGTTTGCTTTGAGGTTTGAAAAGGTGACCTGTTTTGATCAACTCTTTCGAAGGGAAACCTTTGCAGAAATGAAGTAAGATCTCCCTCTCCCACTTTCTGTTGAAAATAAACAGTATAAATGGGGTTGGTTGTGCGATGCTGCTGCTGAACCACAACGACCAGTTACACTGTTTCTCGAAGGCTCTACAATGGAGAAATGGGAAAGGCCAGCAGCATGTGGATTAGAAATAGGGGAAGGACACGCAGGTTTCTGGGGGGACTGTGCAGACAACAGAGCAGGATGAGACAAAAACCAATGCAGGATATTCTTTAGCTCCAACTACATAGGAAATTGATCTGGGCCAGGGCAGATAGATTCTGTTGGACTACAGGAGAGATGATGGTGGAAGGAAAGTATTGGAGCAGAATGGTGAGCTTGATGGTGTTGAAGGCTGTGGAACTACTGAGAAAAGGAAAAGGGATATCACATCATTAATAGAGGAACGATACTCATAGAATCCCTTCACTGCAGAAAGAGGCCATTTGGCCCATCAAGCCTGCAACGACAACAATCCTCCTCAGGTCCTATCCTGTCATCCCACGTATTTACCCTGCTAATGCCCCTGATACTAAGCAGCAATTGAGCATGCCCAATCAAACAAATCCACATTTCTTTGGAGTGTGAGAGGAAACCGAAGCATCCGGAGGAAACCCACACAGACACTGGGAGAACGTGCAAACTCCACACAGACAGTGACCTGAGGCCAGGATTGAATCCGGGTCCCTGGCACTGTGAGGCAGCAGTGTTAACCACTGTGCCACCGTGCTGCCCATTATACAGAGTGTGACAATATTAAGTTGCTTTCTCTTCATACTTGAGCTCACTCTGATTTATACAATCTGTCAAGCTAATTTGAACAACAATAGAATGTAGAATCACTTGACCTGTAGAATGTGATGATGGAATTGTTTTCTTTTCAATGTAGTTACCTTGATTCAGATCAGTTGCTGACAGACGAGCGTTCGGATTTAGACTCAGCAGGTACTCAGTATTTATAGTTAAAATTAACTTCTTGTAAATCTATTAATTATATTTCATTAATGATCAGCAAAATTAAAGTCTCAATTGATCAATGTTTTGAAAGTTTACAATAGAGTTAGTTTGTCTTGGCATGAAAACTTGTACATTAATATTGTGTTCTGATGAGCAGGCCGATTCTTTTCATTGCCAGATTTGACAGAGCTTTTTGAGTGGAATTTAAGCAAAAATGGAATAAAGTACAACGCCCTTCCCCCCACCCCCACAATCCCATCCCACCATCCCAGCTCACCCCCAACACCGCCCACACCTAATCTCATTTGCAATTGAAAAGAACTACTATAATAGGGAAGGCTGTGTTGTAACAACATTGTTTCACAGAAATATATCAGAGTGATGGTTTATGCTGTTACTCCGAGGTTCTCAAGTAGGGAAATGGGGAAAGCTCTTCAGGACTTCAATGAAAAATAGGCAGCCAAGCAAAAATCCATGGGGGACTCCAGAGGTAACAGTGCAGGGTGAGCGGGAAGAGAAACTATTGCAGGAGATTCTCTGTCTGCAAGTACATTAGACATAGATTCGGGCAGAGAGATTCTTCTGGACCACAAAGCGTGGTGCTGGAGGAGGAGGTTGGTGTCGTCAAGAGTGTCAAAGACAGAAGGTCAAGAGGATGAGGAGGGCTGTAATTGGGGAAACAAATAGAGAGGGTCTGAAAGTATGATTTTTTTTTAAATTTTGAGTAATCTATCAAGCTAATTCGAACAAAAATAGAATATAGAATTTCTTGACCTGTAAAATGAGGTTGTGGAACTCTTTTCTTTTCAATGTGCAGGTAGGTTTCAAACCAATTATTGATCACCTCAAACTCAGACCAGTGATCAGCTCCAACTCTATCTTAATGTATAGTTACCAGGAATGTATAGTTAAAATTACCTTTTTATACATCTACTTTATTTTATTATTTTATTAGAAGTATTTTATTAAAAGATCAGCGAAAGTAAATTCTTTAGTAATCAATATATATTAAATGTTTACAATGAATTTTGTCTTGGAGTGAAAATATATGTAGAAAGATACATATGATGATGTGCAGAGAGATTGTTTCCTTTGGTTTGAAAGCATGGCTGATCTTGATAGATCCTCTGTGTGAAATATCCTCAAAAATGGAGCAAAACCTTCAGTTACACATTCTCCTCGTGCCTGCGTGGGTTTCCTCCGGGTGCTCCGGTTTCCTCCCACAGTCCAAAGATGTGCGTGTTAGGTTGATTGGCCAGGTTAAAAATTGCCCCTTAGAGTCCTGGGATGTGTAGGTTAGAGGGATTAGCGGGTAAATATGTGGGGTGGGATTGTGGTCGGTGCAGACTCGATGGGCCGAATGGCCTCCTTCTGCACTGTAGGGTTTCTATGATTCTATGAGTTACAAAATCCCGACCCATTGCTCTGGAAAATAACCACTATAATAGGGTTGGCTGTCTTGTACCACTGTAACTATGCAGAAAACACCACAGAAAATATCCGAATGACCATTTACACCATTATCCAAGGTTCTTCAGTGGGAAATCAGGAATATGTTGTGCAAGATGTTGGGGCGGCACAGTAGCACAGTGGTTAGCACTGCTGCTTCACAGCTCCAGGGTCCTGGGTTCGATTCCCGGCTTGGGTCACTGTCTGTGTGGAGTTTGCACATTCTCCTCGTGTCTGCGTGTGTTTCCTCCGGGTGCTCCGGTTTCCTCCCACAGTCCAAAGATGTGCGGGTTAGGTTGATTGGTCATGCTTCAAATTGCCCTTGGTGTCCTGAGATGCGTAGGTTAGAGGGATTGGTGGGTATATATGTTGGGATATGGGGGTAGGGCCTGGGTGGGATTGTGGTCGGTGCAGACTCAATGGGCCGAATGGCCTCTTTCTGTCCTGTCGGGTTTCTATGTTTCTATGTTTAAGATCCCAGTTCTTAAGATTAAGATGTTTAAGCTGCACGCTGGCACTGAGAAAGGTTGAGACTGGGGCTTTTCCCTCCCAACTCACCATCACTGCCAGCAGCGAGCTGTTGGTTTGGGAGCTTTCTCTGTAACTTTCATCATCCACCATCCTCTGGTGATGACCGCCAAAACCCACAACAGCTAAAAATGGCCACCAGGAGCCTGTGCACAGCAACCATTATTTATTTGTCAGGTACTGAACTTGCAGTTGAGGGAGGTTCTGCCTTTCAAATGGTCCAGGTCACCACTTGTTTCCTCGTCTCCCCTCTGATACCAAGTCTTGCTTTTTGCTGATCAGTCTCGGAAAAGCACAAACAGTCATGACAAAAGCCCATGTTGTGACTGTCGGAGATACCACGCTTATAGTGAGAGGCGAACCCAAGAAGGAAGCCCAATCTAGGTCACTGGAGCCCAGCTCATGGCCCACTATCACCATGGTAATAGACAGCTCCATGTGTCTTTCCGATGGCAGAATGGCAAGATGCACAGATTCTGTGACGTAACTCGCAGAGTATCCAGTACCAGATAAGCAGCAACTTGGGAAAACTTAAGCCGTTGTCTTCAGTCCTCACTACAGACGTCGTTCCTTAACTACTGACTTCGGCCGTCCCCTTGCCAACAACCTGAGACTGTTTGCAGTTTGGGTGTCATATTTCATTGAAATATATACATAGAAACCCTACAGTGCAAAAGGAGGCCATTCGGCCCATCGAGTCTGCACCGACCACAATCCCACCCAGGCCCTACCCCCATATCTACCCGCTAATCCCTCTCTCCAACGCATCTCAGGACTCTAAGGGGCAATTTTTAGCATGGCCGATCAACCTAACCCGCACATCTTTGGACTGTGGGAGGAACCCGGAGCACCCGGAGGAAACCCACGCAGACACGAGGAGAATGTGCAAACTCCACACAGACAGTGATCCAAGTCGGGAATCGAGCCCAGGTCCCTGGAGCTGTGAAGCAGCAGTGCTAACCACTGTGCTATCGTGCCACCCGGGATATTTGATCCTGAGGTGAGTCTCTGACCACATATCTGTGTCATTATGAAGATTGTCTATTTCTATTTTCCATCTCAGTAGCCACCCTTCCAAAGTCCAACCAGAATTCAACAAAAATTTGCAATTAAAAGTCTAACAATGACCATAAAACCATTGTCGACTGTCGTAAAATCCCATATGATTCACTGATGTCCTTTCGGGAAGGAAATCTGCATTCTTTACCTGGTCTGGCCTACATGTGACTCCAGATCCACAGCGATGTGGCTGACTCTTGAATGCCCTCTGGAATGGCCTTAGCAAGCCACTCAGTTCAGGGCAATTAGGGATGGGCAATAAATGCTGCCTCAGTCAGCAATGCCCACATCCCATGAACAAATAAAAAATATCCTCTGTACATGGGATTTAATAGGATTGAGGGCTATAGGTAAGCCTATATATAATCCTAGGTAGGTAGGGACACGACCGGCGCAACATGTGGGCTAAAAGGCCTCTGTTCTATGTTCTAAACTTGATGTCACCCAAAGCTCTGCTGCCCGTTGAACCAAATTGAACCAAGCATTGTTCACTCATTACTCTGAGCTCACTGACATACAGCGCTTTCCAGCTAAGCAATGTCTCAATTTCACAATTCTCATCATTGTTTTCAAATCCCTCCATGTGCTGTCTCTGCCGATCTCTATAATCTCCTGCAGCTCTATAACCCTTCCAGATATCTGTGCTCATCAATTATGGCTACCTGAGCAACCCCAATTCAAATTGCTCCATCATTGGTGACTGTGCTTCCAGAGCTTAGGGTGGGGCCCATTTGAGAAGAGGGAGGCTGCAGGGTGGGGACATTGCTACTGCCCCCTGATTAAGTGTGAGCGGAAACGTTTGCAGGCAGACTTTTCCCCGTAAAGCCAGGAGTCTCAGCGAGCGGGTTACCACTGTCAATGAGAGACTGAGGCTGTGATTCTCCCAAAAGTGCTGAATTGGCGGGAAAACTGTTCTAAATCCCGACTGTTTTCCCAGTTCAGCTTCTCACCCGAATCTCCGCACTCTGTGCACTGCAGAGGGTCCAGTCGTGAATATCATTAAACGTTCGGGACGGGGCCAAAGAGACAGAAATCAGCGGGATGAGTGGGAACCCACGCATGCGCACATCGCTGGGAGATCACGGAAAAGACCATCCAGCACACTGTCATTCAAACCCCACACACATCGCTGGCCTCATCACTGGCCCCCACAACCCCCCCACACATATCGCCGGATTCATCACTGGCCCTACAACCCCCCCACACATATCGCCGGATTCATCACTGGCCCCCACAACCCCCCAATACACATCGCTGACTTCATCACTGGCCCTTCAACCCCCCACACACATCACTGGCTTCATCGCTGGCCTCCACAACCCTCCAACACACATCGTTGGCCTCATTGCTGCCCCCCCCATCTCACCCCACACGCAGACATGGCTGCCAGCTCACCTCATGCCCCCTTGGATCCGGATAAAACGGGAACGCAATCCCTCCATCCCTTGAACATACTGTCCTCACTGCTGCCCTGCAGAGAACTAGCATTGTGCTGACATGCACAACCCCAGCTTGTGATCATTCCCTCTCTTGAATGGGAGCCTTGAGTATTGCACCTCCCCTGGACACAGAGACTATGGCAGCCAATCAGCACCCTGAGGGATGAATGACACTCAACTGAATGCAGTCTTCAAAATCTTTCACAAACATTTGATACCAACTGGCCCTTGACTAGCATGGAGGAACGTGCCATGGAGCTGGCAGGGGGTGATGGGCCATCACAGAGACTATCACCACGGTGGGTCCCTTTAGTGTTGAGGCTTCTGGGTCATGGGCTGGTGAGCACATCACAGCTGCTGATTCACATCGGGTGGAGGCAGCCACATCCGAGGGCTCGGACACACGGAGGTCTGCCGGAGGCCAGGATTCAGCTGTCCCCAAGCCAGCTGCTGGGCCTCTGGATTTGTTTCTCCCAAGGCTGGTGGAGATGCATCAGGAAACCCGGGGAGTTGTGGAAAGGCTGCCGGCAACCATGCTGCGACTGCAAGGCTGTTTAGAGGAGTCAAAAAGAGTGCTGTTGCAGGAGGTGGTGCCGACACCGTGAGACCCAGGACAACACTGCAAGGGTGGCAACCGCAGTGGAAAGTCTGGCTCAGGGGTCTGTCCACATGTGTGACAGGGTCCAGGCCATCCTGGTGACACTATGGGCCACAGGCCAGTGTGTTTCCAGCATCCAGGAGGCACAGTGTTCAATGGCTATGTGTGTCAGAGGCATGTGGGAGACACTGCTGGCCATGGCTGGGTCTCTCACTGGCATTCTGGAGACACAGCAGGCCGTGGCTGTGATCCTCGACAACTTAGCTCCAGCTCAGAGGGTTACTGCTGAGGGGCTCCAGAGCCTGGCTCGCTCACAGAATGCTGTAGCGGAGGGGCTCCGGAGCTTGGCCCAGTCTCAGAAGGCCAGGGGTGAGGGATCATACATCATGGGGCAGACGCATCTGGGCCTCCAGGACTGGCAGAGCCAACTGATGCCAGAGCTTCTGGAGCTCAGTCCAGCTGCCCTGGTGTCCCATGGAGTGCCCCTTGGGGCCTCTGGGCACCCGAAGGGCTGAGGAAGGGCTTGAGGCCATGCCACCGTCTTCTACCCAGGAGATCCCAGATGTCCAGAGACGTTCTGCTTCCTCCCATCCTCACACCGGGGCATCTCAGGGCCAGCGAGATGAACAGGGTGGCACCAAAACAGTGCCGTCTGCAAATCAGCCGGAACCCTCCAGGTCCCGGCCACCCAGGGGACACCCGCCAAGGGTATCACAGCTGGACACCTCCACCTCCGATGTGCAGCCTGGGGGAGCACCGAGAAGAAGCAGTAGACAGCACAAAGTTAGAAAGTTGCAGTTCACTAGAGGGCACGGGTGAAGGTCAGCATTATTCAGGGTTTGGTCATCATTTCTGTTATGAGCACAATAAACTGCGAATTGCACATCACGCTGTGACTAATGTGTCTCTGATTCCCCCAACGCACACCCCCCACCCCCAACAGCTCAGTGTTCCTGACTCCCAAACATAGAGGTGCTGTCTGTTGAGCGTTGCAGACACAGCCCATGTTTCAGAGTGCCTGCCCTACCTTCCCCAACATCCACCAGGCCCTTGGTGCAAGTGTCCCCCCACCACCACCCCCCCTCCCCTCTTGGCCAAAAAACATGTGTCCCCAACGCTTACAGCTACGTGGGCGAGGGGTGGCAGCGTGCATTTGGAGAACAGGGAGGAGTCAGACTTGAATTGCACCAGGGGCAGGATCCCAGTGAGCACAACAGCAAGTCGTCATCATCCTCCAGCCTTCAACCAAGACTCACAACCATTGCCAGCCCAGGCACATTAACAGGGTCGGATGTTTCTGGGAGACAGGGTGGTGAGATGACAGGAGCAGGGGAAGGGTGATGTGGTGGTTTGAGGGCCCAGGTTGGTTTGGAAGGGGAATAGCGGCTGCACTTGCTCCTGGGGTGTGGTGGGTGTGAGTTGGTTGCAGCCCCCTCACTGCACAGCACCAGCTGGGTGAAGCGGGCTGCAATCAAGGCGTCTCTCGCTGCCCTTCCTTGCCGGACACCTGCCATTGCCACCCGCTGTCTTTCCTCTGGCTCTTCATGCGGTGGGACGCCCTCCTCGCCCCCTCGCTCCTCCTCCTCCTCCTGCTCCGGCTGGTCTCCCCGCTGCTGGGCGATGTTGTGCAGAGCGCAGCAAACGATGATGATGTGTGAAGCACGCACAGGGTCATACTGGAGGCCCCCCACAGAGCGGTCCAAGCAGCAGAACCGCATCTCCAGCAGGCTCAACGACGGACCGGGTGGCTGCATGGGCCTCGTTGTAGCGGGTCTCCACCTCGGGCGGGGGCCTTCGCACAGGCTTCATCAACCATGACCTTCGCGGGTAGCCCTTGTCACCCAGTAACCATCCCGGGAGCCTGGGCTGGTCTTCAATGAGCTCAGGGATGTCCGACTGCTGGATCACAAAGCTGTCATGGACACTCCCTGGATGACGTGCATCGACCTGCGTGATCTTAAGCTGATGGTCACAGACGATTTGAACATTCAGGGAGTGGAACCCCTTCTGGTTCAAAGATTGCTGAGGCCCTGCATGGGGGGCCCGCAAGGCAATGTGTGTCTCATCCACTGCACCCAGCACATTCCGGATCCCGGCGATGGATGTGAAGGCGAGTGCTCGGGCCTCCTGCTGTGCACGGCCCACATTGAAATTAATCAACTGCCCTGCCCAGGCACACAGGGCATCTGTGACCTGCTGCACTCATCTGTGCACGGAGGCCTGGGAAATCCCAGCTCGGTCGCCACTGGGAGCCTGGAGCGACCGGAGGCATAGAAATTGAGGGCTGCCGTCACCTTCACATCCATAGGGAGCGGGTGGCCTCCGCACCCCTGAGTTTCCAGGTGTCAGAGCACCTCACAAATGTGACGCACTGTGGTTTTTGACAAGCGCAGCAGGTGACAGCACATTTCCTTCGAGAGGGCCTCGAAGGAATTGCGGGGCCTGTACCTCCTTGGTCTCGGCACCCTCCGCCTTCTGTGCACCCTCTCGGGAGACTGCTCACCCACCTCCTGGCCCTCAGCAGCAGCTCGCTGCCCTCCTTCATGCGGGTCTGGTGGTGGCTGCTCCTGCGGTGGTCTCTCCAAGACCGCCACCTCCGGAGCCGCTGCCTCTTCCTCCGCCCCTGCTGCCACCAACATGGCCAGTTCCAGATCGAGCAAACCGAGATCCATCTGCACAGTGGGGTTTGGAAAAAGTATAGAATGACGGATTATTCTCAGTGGCTGCTTCGACCCAGCACCACCCCAATCCTTCACTTGGGCCAGCATCCCCACTTGTGGGAGCCGGCAACCCCACACAATCCATGGTTAGGGTTGTGTGAGATTCCCATCATGACAAATGCTGGCACAGATTATGCGGGTCGGTGTGCAGACATGGGCAATGCGCACCCTTGAGCCATTGCTCTGTGTGCAACCGCAGTATCTGTTACAGGCATGTGTTGCTGGTCCGTGTCACAGGGCAGGGACAGACTGCAAAGCAGCACCAGATGTGAGCCCAGTGACAGCAGATTCCATGCAGTCCATGTCCGAACCTCTGCACCCCGGCCTGGAGCAGCAGCTGCTTCATCTGGTTAGGCCTTAGTCAGCACATGGTACACTCCTCCCCCAGCACGGAACACCAGCACTCAGTCGAATCCCTAACCACACCCAGCAGAAAGACAATGCAAAGTGCTGTGGGGATTGGGGAGGAGCAGGAACCCTCGAGGCTGCTTCCCACAGTGAGCTTCAGCGTTGCTTGGATGGTGGGTGGTGGGTAGGGGGGAGCGGGAGCTCTCGACGCTGCCTCTCACAGTGCGCTTGGAGGGGGCGGGAACGGGACTCCCTGACGGAACCTCACCCATTGAGCTGTGACGAAATGGAAGCCGCCCCTCATCCGCCCCCCCCAGCCCCCCCCCCCCCCCCCCCCCCGCCCCCCACAGGTGTCGCTCGTCAATGGGCCAAAACCTGAAGGCATCAGGAGGAAGGCCACCAGGCATCTCCAGGGCCTCCCGGCAACATCCCTCGCGCTCCGCTAGCAGCACTCACCTCCTCACGCCAGTTCAAGGCAAACACGCCAGGTTGCAACTTTTAAATACCGATTCTGATTCACGCCAAAATAGACATCATGCCAAAGAGGTGGGAGACGCAGACATGGGTAAAGATTGCCGTGTGGATTCTGATAATGGCATGCAAAGATATGTAAACTCATGCTAAACAGTTGCCCACGGCTTCCCGGCAGCGCCATTTTTCTCCGGCTAGGAGATGTGCGCGGGTCGTAGAAATTGTCGGGGAACCAGCGAAATGGCCGACACGCGCATCTCCCAGCCCAACCCGCCAGAAAAGTTGCGGGTCGCCATGGGAGAATCACAAACTTAATTTCCACACAGCAGCTATGGTGCTGTCAATTTCGGTGGCAGAAGTGAGGCCCGAGCTGCCCTCATTAAATTCCTCGCACTGTATCTCATCAATAGATCAGCAAGATTCAATTCCTCCTGAATTAACATATTGTGAATATCTACAATAAAGTTTGTCTTGAAGTAATGATCTGTGTGGGAAGTTCCATATTATGACGCAAGAAGAAAGTGTTTGCTTTGAGGTTTGAAAAGGTGACCTGTTTTGATCAACACTTTCGAAGGGAAACCTTTGCAGAAATGAAGTAAGATCTCCCTCTCCCACTTTCTATTGAAAATAAACGGTATAAACGGGGTTGGTTGTGCGATGCTGCTGCTGAACCACAACGACCAGTTACACTGTTTCTCGAAGGCTCTACAATGGAGAAATGGGAAAGGCCAGCAGCATGTGGATTAGAAATAGGGGAAGGACACGCAGGTTTCTGGGGGGACTGTGCAGACAACAGAGCAGGATGAGACAAAAACCAATGCAGGATATTCTTTAGCTCCAACTACATGGGAAATTGATCTGGGCCAGGGCAGATAGATTCTGTTGGACTACAGGAGAGATGATGGTGGAAGGAAAGTATTGGAGCAGAATGGTGAGCTTGATGGTGTTGAAGGCTGTGGAACTACTGAGAAAAGGAAAAGGGATATCACATCATTAATAGAGGAACGATACTCATAGAATCCCTTCACTGCAGAAAGAGGCCATTTGGCCCATCAAGCCTGCAACGACAACAATCCCCCTCAGGTCATATCCCTGTCATCCCACGTATTTACCCTGCTAATCCCCCTGATACTAAGCAGCAATTGAGCATACCCAATCAAACAAATCCACATTTCTTTGGAGTGTGAGAGGAAACCGAAGCATCCGGAGGAAACCCACACAGACACTGGGAGAACGTGCAAACTCCACACAGACAGTGACCTGAGGCCTGGATTGAATCCGGGTCCCTGGCGCAGTGAGGCAGCAGTGTTAACCACTGTGCCACCGTGCTGCCCATTATACAGCGTGTGACAATATTAAGTTGTTTTCTCTTCATACTTGAGCTCACTCTGATTTATACAATCTGTCAAGCTAATTTGAACAACGATAGAATGTAGAATCACTTGACCTGTAGAATGTGATGATGGAATTGTTTTCTTTTCAATGTAGTTACCTTGATTCAGATCAGTTGCTGACAGACGAGTGATCGGATTTAGACTCAGCAGGTACTCAGTATTTATAGTTAAAATTAACTTCTTGTAAATCTATTAATTATATTTCATGAATGATCAGCAAAATTAAAGTCTTAATTGATCAATGTTTTGAAAGTTTACAATAGAGTTAGTTTGTCTTGGCGTGAAAACTTGTGCATTAATATTGTGTTCTGATGAGCAGGCCGATTCTTTTCATTGCCAGATTTGACAGAGCTTTTTGAGTGGAATTTAAGCAAAAATGGAATAAAGCGCAATCCCCCGCCCCACCCCCACAACCCCATCCCACCAACCGCCAACCACACCCCCCGCCACCCCCCACCTAATCTCATTTGCGATTGAAAAGAACTACTATAATAAGGAAGGCTGTGTTTTAACAACATGGTTTCACAGAAATGTATCAGAGTGATGGTTTATGCTGTTACTCCGAGGTTCTCAAGCAGGGAAATGGGGAAAGCTCTTCAGGACTTAAATGAAAAATAGGCAGCCAAGCAAAAATCCATGGGGGACTCCAGAGGAAACAGTGCGGGGTGAGCGGGAAGAGAAACTATTGCAGGAGATTCTCTGTCTGCAAGTACATTAGACATAGATTCGGGCAGAGAGATTCTTCTGACCACAAAGCATGGTGCTGGAGGAGGAGGTTGGTGTAGTCAAGAGTGTCAAAGACAGAAGGTCAAGAGGATGAGGAGGGCTGTAATTGGGGAAACAAACAGAGAGGGTCTGAAAGTATGATTTTTTTTTTGATTTTGAGTTGTCTCCCAAGCTAATTCGAACAACAATAGAATGTAGAATCTCTTGACCTGGAGAATGAGGTTGTGGAACTGTTTTCAATGTGCAGGTAGTTTTCAAACCAATTATTGATCACCTCAAACTCAGACCAGTGATCAGCTCCAACTCTATCTTAATGTCTAGTTTCCAGGAATGTATAGTTAAAATTACCTTTTATACATCTACTTTATTTTATTATTTTGTTAGAAGTATTTTATTAAAAGATCAGCGAAAGTAAATTCTTGAGGATTTAATATATATGAAATGGTTACAATGAATTTTGTCTTGGAGTGAAAATATATGTCAAAAGATACATATGATGATGTGCAGAGAGATTGTTTCCTTTGGTTTGAAAGCATGGCTGATCTTGATAGATCCTTTGTGTGAAATATCCTCAAAAATGGAGCAAAACCTTCAGTTACAAAATCCCGACCCATTGCTCTGGAAAATAACCACAAAAATAGGATTGGCTGTCTTGTACCACTGTAACTATGCAGATAACACCACAGAAAATATCCTAATGACCATTAACGCCACGACTCTTTGGCAGGAAATCAGGAATATGTTGTGCAGGTTCCCAGCTGTATACTTGCACTGAGAAAGGTTGAGACTGGGGCTGTTCCCTCCCAACTCACCATCACTGCCAGCAGCGAGCTGTTGGTTTCGGAGCTTTCTCTGTAACTTTCATCATCCACCATCCTCTGGTGATGACCGCCAAAACCCACAACAGCTAAAAATGGCCACCAGGAGCCTGTGCACAGCAACCATTATCTATTTGTCAGGTACTGAACTTGCAGTTGAGGGAAGTTCTGCCTTTCAGATGATCCAGGTTGACACTTGTTTCCTTGTCTCCCCTCTGATACCAAGTCTTGCTTTTTGCTGCTCAGTCTAGGAAAAGCACAAACAGTCATGACAAAAGCCCATGTTGTGACTGTTGGAGATACCACGCTTACACTGAGAGGCGAACCCAAGAAGGAAGCCCAATCTGGGTCACCAGAGCCCAGCTCATGGCCCACTATCACCATGGTAATAGACAGCTCCATGCCTGTTTCCTATGGCATTATGCAAGGTGCACAGATTCTGTCCCTGGCGCTGTGAGGCAGGAGTGCTAACCACTGTGCCACCATGCCACCGCTAACTATGCCCCGAACCATTGATCCCTCCCCCCAGGAAAAAGTTTTTTTCTGTCTTCTCTATCTGTGCCCCTCATAATTTTACACATCTCAATCATGTCCCCCCTCACTCTCCTCTGTTCCAAGGAAAGCAACACCAGTCTATCCAATCTCTCTTCATTACTAAAACTCTCCAGCCCAGGCAACGTCCTGGTAAATCTCCTCTGCACCCTTTCCATGCTAACACACCCCTCCTCTAATGTGGAATGCTGAACTGTGCACAATACTCTAGCTGTGGCTTAACCAATGTTTTATATAGCTCCAGCATAACCTCCCTGCTCTTAAATTCCATGCTCGGTTAACAAAGGCAAGAATACCGTATGCCTTCTTAACCACTTTACCCACTTGTCCTGCTACCTTAAGGGACAGGTGTACTTGCACGCCAAGGTTCCTCTGATCCTTGGTGCTTCCCAGGGTCCTGCCGTTCATTTTTTAGTATTTTTAAGTAATTATTTTTCGAGCTCAGCATTTTTTAAAGTGTGTAATTATAGATAATACCACCCTGCCACCATCAGAGTTTGTGTTAAGTTGTTAAACAATCAATCAACATGGAAGCTAAATATCCCCTTGCTGTGAACTTGAATGCTGACATCAACTATTTTATTTTACAGCAATAGAGACTGAGGGTTCACTCATTTTTCATTTTGTCTGTTGTAATTAGGCCTGTCCATTCAATTAGAACATAGAACATAGAAGACTACAGCACAGAACAGGCCCTTCGGCCCACGATGTTGTGCCGAGCTTTATCTGAAACCAAGGTCAAGCTATCCCACTCCCTATCATCCTGGTGTGCTCCATGTGCCTATCCAATAACCGCTTAAATGTTCCTAAAGTGTCTGACTCCACTATCACTGCAGGCTGTCCATTCCACACCCCAACCACTCTCTGCGTAAAGAACCTACCTCTGATATCCTTCCTATATCTCCCACCATGAACCCTATAGTTATGCCCCCTTGTAATAGCTCCATCCACCCGAGGAAATAGTCTTTGAACGTTCACTCTATCTATCCCCTTCATCATTTTATAAACCTCTATTAAGTCTCCCCTCAGCCTCCTCCGCTCCAGAGAGAACAGCCCTAGCTCCCTCAACCTTTCCTCATAAGACCTACCCTCCAAACCAGGCAGCATCCTGGTAAATCTCCTCTGCACTCTTTCCAGCGCTTACACATCCTTCTTATAGTCAGGTGACCAGAACTGCACACAATATTCCAAATGTGGTCGCACCAAGGTCCTGTACAGTTGCAGCATAACCCCACGGCTCTTAAACTCCAACCCCCTGTTAATAAAAGCTAACACACTATAGGCCTTCTTCATAGCTCTATCCACTTGAGTGGCAACCTTTAGAGATCTGTGGATATGGACCCCAAGATCTCTCTGTTCCTCCACAGTCTTCAGAACCCTACCTTTGACCCTGTAATCCACATTTAAATTAGTCCTACCAAAATGAATCACCTCACATTTATCAGGGTTAAACTCCATTTGCCGTTTTTCAGCCCAGCTTTGCATCCTATCTATGTCTCTTTGCAGCCTACAACAGCCCTCCACCTCATCCACTACTCCACCAATCTTGGTGTCATCAGCAAATTTACTGATCCACCCTTCAGCCCCCTCCTCTAAGTCATTAATAAAAATCACAAAGAGCAGAGGACCAAGCACTGATCCCTGTGGCACTCCACGAGCAACCTGCCTCCAATCCGAAAATGTTCCATCCACCACCACCCTCTGTCTTCGATCAGACAGCCAGTTACCTGTCCAATCGGCCAACTTTCCCTCGATCCCACACCTCCTCACTTTCATCATAAGCCGACCATGGGGGACCTTATCAAACGCCTTACTAAAATCCATGTATATGACATCAACTGCCCTACCTTCATCAACACACTTAGTTACCTCCTCAAAAAATTCAATCAAATTTGTGAGGCACAACTTGCCCTTCACGAATCCGTGCTGAATATCCTGGATTAATCCGCATCTTTCTAAATGGTCGTAAATCCCATCCCTAAGGACCTTTTCCATCAATTTACCAACCACCGAAGTAAGACTAACTGGTCTATCATTACCAGGGTCATTTCTATTCCCTTTCTTAAACAGAGGAACAACATTCGCCATTCTCCAGTCCTCTGGCACCATCCCCGTGGACAGCGAGGACCCAAAGATCAAAGCCAAAGGCTCTGCAATCTCATCCCTTGCCTCCCAAAGAATCCTAGGATATATTTCATCAGGCCCAGGGGACTTATCGACCTTCAGTTTATTCAAAACTGCCAGGACATCCTCCCTCCGAACATCTATTTCCTCCAGCCTATTAGCCTGTAACACCTTCTCTTCCTCAAAAACATGGCCCCTCTCCTTGGTGAACACTGAAGAAAAGTATTCATTCATCACCTCGCCTATCTCTACTGACTCCATACACAAGTTCCCACTACTGTCCTTGACTGGCCCTAACCTCACCCTGGTCATTCTTTTATTCCTCACATAAGAGTAAAAAGCCTTGGGGTTTTCCTTGATCCGACCCGCCAAGGACTTCTCATGTCCCCTCCTAGCTCTCCTAAGCCCCTTTTTCAGCTCGTTCCTTGCTAACTTGTAACCCTCAATCGAGCCATCTGAACCTTGTTTCCTCATCCCTACATAAGCTTCCCTCTTCCTTTTCACAAGATATTCCATCTCTTTCGTGAACCATGGTTCCCTTACTCGGCCATTTCTTCCCTGCCTGACAGGGACATACCTATCAAGGACACCCAGTATTTGTTCCTTGAAAAAGTTCCATTTTTCAATAGTGCCTTTCCCTGACAGTTTCTGTTCCCAACTTATGCCCCCTAATTCTTGCCTAATCGCATGATAATTACCTCTCCCCCAATTGTAAGCCTTGCCCTGCCGTCCGGCCCTATCCCTCTCCATTGCAATAATAAAAGACACCGAATTGTGGTCATTATCTCCAAAGTGCTCTCCCACAACCAAATCTAACACTTGGCCCGGTTCATTTCCCACTACCAAATCCAATGTGGCCTCACCTCTTGTCGGCCTATCCACATATTGTGTCAGGAAACCCTCCTGCACACACTGCACAAAAACTGCCCCATCCGAACTATTCGACCTACAAAGGTTCCAATCAATATTTGGAAAGTTAAAGTCCCCCATGACAACTACCCTGTGACCCCCACACATATCCATAATCTGCTTAGCAATTTCTTTCTCCACATCTCTATTACTATTTGGGGGCCTCTGGTAAACTCCTAACAACATGACCGCTCCTTTCCTATTCCTAACTTCAGCCCATATTACCTCAGTGTGCAGATCCCCCTCGAAGTGCCTTTCCGCAGCCGTTAAACTATCCTTGATTAACAATGCTACTCCTCCACCTCTTTTACCAGCTTCCCTACACTTACTGAAACATCTATACCCCGGAACGTCCAACAACCATTCCTGTCCTTGTTCTACCTACGTCTCCGTAATGGCCAAATTAGCTGGAGTAAATTCTATTCAATGCTGACAGTAAATGCATTTGACTCGGGGGCTACGACAGGAGGTTCAGAGAACATGTAAGCAATGATGGCAAAAATGGAGAATGAGCAGATAAAGGTCAGCTGTCACATAACTGAGTACAAACAAAGCGGCAAAAAGACGGACAGGAGAAATAGAAGCCTGGACACAATGAAAGGAAAAGGATGGGAAAGCAAATGGAGAAATGGCATTGCCCTTGTGGATTTATACAGTATGTTGCACATATGTGGGCAAATATTAATATCACTATAGTATTTTAATAACCGTTTAGCCTGGTCCAGGGAACCTGCATTGTATCTGGGTTCTGCATTTGACAAACTAGTTGAGGGGGAGTAGGGGTGGGGGGGTGATTGTAGGTGTGGGCTAACCCCAAACAAAACAAAATGCTGTAAAAAGGATGTGCAACAATTCTGCAAAGATGCCCGCTAAACACAAATGTTCACTAATTTCCTCTTTGGAGATAGTGTGCAAAATGATCTTATCATTTTCTTGACATGACAGGATCCTTCAATGTCTTAATGGAAAGCACATTAGAGAAAGCAATTTTTGTACCTGTACTAAATATGTTTTGATAACCTTTATTCCTAGGTGAAACAAAAATGAGACGTTTTTCAACAACTCGTTCAACAACTAGCTCAACAACTAGTTTAATTAAACAACAGCCTTACAACCAAAAGCTGGTCTTAATTCGCGGAGAGGGGTTTTATTCGATATTTCCATTTGCGATTCATTGGAAGTTTTATTCTGATCGCAGTGCATTGCGGGGTGCGATCAACGGTAATGTTCCATCACAGTCTGAAGATTCATATCTGTATCTAGTGTTCAAGTCAATGAACATGCCTGTACAATATAAATGTCCTTGTGGCAGCAGCGAGGGATGTACAAGACTGGAGAATTGCGGCCTACATATATTTTAGTCCATTTTCTTTTATTTGCCCTCCACCCCCCCACTTGATTCAGATTTTGTGACCAATGTGCCAACGGTAGACACTAGCTCTCACCCTATCATCAATGCAGCTTCTGGGAGATATGTATTCCAAAACATGGATTGTGCCCCAGTGCACTAAGTTTATAATTTGACATCTGCAAATTGCCACTCAATACTAAAGCTGCATTCATTCTGATAATATGAAAATAATGTGAAAATGAGCGCTTGTTGCTTCATAGGATTCTTGCTTTGGCCAGTTACTGCAGCTACATCACTGATCGAGACATGTTAAACAAGAATAAATGCTTCATTGAGTAGTTGACTATGCAAAGATAGAATCCCTATAGTGCAGAAGGAGGCCATTCAACCCATCGAGTCTGCACCGACCCTTGACATAACATCTTACCCAGGCCCACCCTCATTTCTTGGGGCAGTAGTAGTGGTGTAGATACTATGGTAAAGACAACTTGATTCTTTGCAGAGCAGCCTTTGACAATTGAATAATGATAATTCACCCGCACCACTGGTTACCTGGTGGCAGAGAACGCAAACAACTGGAAACCCCGTTGACAGCAATGGGACCAGAAGATCCTGCCGCCAGCCAATGGCAGGCCACCACAAAACACACAGCAGGGGTGTGGAAATTCCCACCCAACGTTTATGTAACAATTCGATATAAAACAAAGATAGTTAAGAATCAATTATATTGCAGTCGGGCTGGAATTATTTTGATTTGAATTATTATTGTCACATGTATTATGATACAGTGAAAAGTATTGTTTCTTGTGCACTGTAAAGACAAAGCATACTGTTCATAGAGAAGGAAAGGAGAGTGCAGAATGTGGTGTTAGTCATAGCTCGGGTGTAGAGAAAGATCAACTTCGTGCGAATTACATATATACCAAGCAAGGCCGGCTAATTTTCTTTCCTAAAGAGCATTAGGGAACAAGATAGGGTTTTAGCTCCATTTTGGTTGTCTTTTGATCACCATTATTGATACTGTCTTTTTATTCAAAATGTATTTAATTAACTGAGATTCCTAGCTGCCATTGTTGCAATTGAACTTGTGCACTCTAATTCATTCATCCAGAGCTCTGGATTCTCAATCCAGTAACATAACCACGATGCCACCACACCCTCAATTGTCTTTCTCTGGATAATGATTGTGAGTAAAATGCTGCGAAATAAGATGCAAATGAGCTCAAGTCTTGGAGGAGGAACCTCCCCCTTCTCCAATCAGCTTGGCTCATGTAGATCAGGCCCAGGACAGGGTGGTTTGGTCGCTCGCCCTGTCTTGTCAGCCTGGATCGGAAATGTCTCAACTTGTTGAGACTCTGAATTGGATTTGATTTGATTGAATTGGAAAAGTATTAAAAAAATAAAAATAAAATATAAGGTATAAAGAATCTCATCTTACTATATTTCTCTGAATTTTCCATTACAGATCGAATCCAAAGTGCAGATGAAGTGGGGATGCCTGAGTCTCAAAATCCTCCACCTGTAAGTAGCCTTTTACCATTGCGTAGATAGATCTCTGCCATTTTTAATTGCTGCCCGAAAATAATGTGGTTGGTATTAGGAACAGTTGTTGGAGATATGACTGCGAGCTGGTCCAGTTATTTAACCACAATGAACTTAGTTCATTGAGCTAAGATCCAATTTTACTGGGGCAAAATTCTCAAACTCAAGGAAATTAAACTGAAAATATTCTCACCTTCTTTTCTGACCATGTCCATTTCTGACACTGCATCAATTTCAGTAAAAGAATGACTATTTAAGCTTCATGCACAAGGTGCTCTGAAGTTTTGTTTCTTGCCATTTCTCCAGCCTTCCACTTTGAATCTTCATGAAAGCTGTCATGTTACAGTATTAGATTGAATTCTGGTAAATGTTATGGACACAAGGCTGCATTGAATCTAATACATGTTAAAAATGGTGAATTGCTGTCGCATTCTAATGATTGTGCCTGTCGGTGATACTGTGAACATTTGTGGATAGGCTTCTAATTCTGTGTGACTGAGTTTATAAACCCTTCATGTCAATTCTAATTGCAGCAACAACATTTGGCCCAGGGCGATCCCAAAGCATTGCATTTCCCAGAGAACAACAGACATCATGGCAAAAATTGGTCTGTTGCACAGGGACTTGGAAGAGCACAGAAATATATCTCTGGCTCCTGTGTTTTGCCTGTTGCCTTTTGTTTAATAGCAGTATTGTGATTAGTTCCAGGCATCTCTTTCCACCAGTAATTGATAAACGGCTGCTTCAGCCAAGGAGCCATTCTGTGTGCCACGGTTTAGCAACTCTTGCTCCATTTCCATGACCTTGGAGCACTGCAGCCCAACAGCTGTCCTCTAATCGCCCTAAAATTACCCGCGGTTAAAGCCAATTATGACTCTGTTTCTTTTTAGTTTCACTCATCAGTCTCATGGCAGCCATGTCACAATTTATTCCAAGGATGTTTCAAATGTAATTTACTTTTTTAATGGAACAACTGCAGCACTGTCAATGCTAGCATTTATTGGCCATCCCTAATTGGCATCCCTCACAGGAAAGCAGATTATTATCTGAATGGCGATAGATTGGGAGAGGGGAATGTGCAATGAGACCTGGGTGTGCTTGTACACCAGTCACTGAAAGTAAGCGTGCAGGTGCTGAAGAAGGCAAATGGTATGTTGGCCTTCAGTGAGAAGGTTCGAGTACAGGAGGAATGTCTTGATGCAATTATACAGGACCTTGGTGAGGCCACACCCAGAATATTGTGTGCAGTTTTGGTCTCCTTATCTGAGGAAGGATGCTCTTGCTATGGAGGCAGCGCAGCAAAAGTTTACCAGAGTGATTCCTGGGATGGCAGGACTGACGTTAAGAGGAGAAATTGAGTCGGTGAGGATTATATTCACTAGAGTTTCGAAGAATGAGGGGGGATCTCACAAAAACCTTCAAAATTATTACAGAACTATACAGGGTAGATGCCGGAAGGATGTTCCCAATGGTGGGAGAATCCAGAACCAGGGGTCACAGACTAAGGATACGGGATAGACTATTTAGAGCTGAGATTAGGAGAAATTTCTTCACCCAGAGAGTGGTCAGCCTGTGTGCAATAATTCTTGTTCACACATGAAGCGAAAAGCAACACTTTTTATAGGTAAAGTCTGTGCTAAATCTTGCAGCCTCAAGGCTGCAGTCAGCTCCCGAGAAAGTTCTGGAACAGTAAACAAAGCTCACAAGGTGATCCCCCACCATGTTCCTTGATTGGTTTCCCAGGTCATGTGACCCTTACTCTGCAGTTGGATCCTTAAAGGGACAATTACCACACGATTGAATTTATTATCACAGAAAACAGTTGAGGCCAAAGCACTCTATGTTTTCAAAAAGCAGTTAGATATAGCTCTTGGGCCAAAAGGGATCAAAGGATATTGGGGGGAAAGCAGGAACAGGTTACTGAGTTGGATATTCAGCCATGGTCATAATGAATGGTGGAGCAGGCTCGAAGGGCTGAATGGCCTCCTCCTGCTTCTATTTTCTATGTTTCTATGTTTATTTTACAAGATCAGTAGGGTGGCACGTTAGCACAGTGGTTAGCACTGCTGCTTCACAGCTCCAGGGAGCTGGGTTCGATTCCTGGCTTGGGTCACTGTCTGTGTGGAGTTTGCACATTCTCCTCGTGTCTGCGTGGGTTTCCTCCGGGTGCTCCGGTTTCCTCCCACAGTCCAAAGATATGCGGGTTTGGTTGATTGGCTATGCTAACATTGCCCCTTAGTGCCCTGAGATGCATAAGTTAGAGGGATTAGTGGGTAAAATATGTGGGGGTAGGGCCTGGGTGGGATTGTGGTTGGTGCATACTCGATGGGCCGAATGGCCTCTTTCTGTACTGTATGGTTTCTATTGTAAGATGAAATTTTGGGGAGAATCCATTTTCATCACATGTAGTTTCCTTCAGTCTCAGAGATGCCAAGAGCCTGGCCGGAATTTTTCAACTGTTCTCGCTTGCGTAATCTTCCGGTCCCGCTGATGCCAAATTCCCACCATAGGTTTCCTGGTGGTGGGGCTGCATAGAACAGGAAACCCCATTGACAGCGATGAGATCAGAAGATCGTGCTGCCGGCCAATGGCAGGCCACCTCTGCAGCCACGAAACACGCAGCATGGATGATGGAAAATCCCACCCCCGTTTCTGTCCAGGAGGCTGGGCTGGTTTGTTGTCACTGACTCAAGTGTCTCCCACCCACCCACTGCACATTACCCACTCGGCACAAACCATCTGTCAGCCTGCTTGCCCCTTGCTACCCTCTCACCCAGATACCCAACTTACCCACCTGCCTACCTCACCTACCCACCTACCCATCTCACCCACCCACCCATGTCACCCACCATGTCCGTGGCAGCAGGGAATCAGCACATCAGAAGCTCAAACTCCCTGGGATATTCCCACCGGCCCACCAGGACATCTCCTGATGTATCTCACACCTCTGAAGAGCCAGAGACAGGAAGATTTGGGCCATGGATATTCCAATTTACTTGCTGTGAACACACTTATAGAATGAATTTACATAAACCAAAACATTTCCATTTTTCAATGCAAATTGAAAATGAGAAAATTATGTCAAACAAATTACAGATGTAGGAAATGTCACTGAGGAACTGAAAGCTGTGACATGCAACACATTTCAGGATTTCTGGCCATACTTACACAGGGACGAGGCTGTAATGATGTAACGATGTATGATGCATTGGCATTAATTTTGTAGACTAGAATCAGATACCCAGTAAAGCAACCCCCAAGGAGGTCTTCAGAGTTTGTCATCTGTGAAAGCACTTCAGCAAAGCACATATTTAACTACTCCCCCTGCTTCTAGTTTTTCCTGCTCATGGAAGAATCCTCTCCACGTCCACTCTATCCAGGCCTCGTAGTATCCTGTAAGTTTCAATAAGATCCCCCCTCTTCCTTCTAAACTCCAATGAGTACAGACCCAGAATCCTCAACCATTCCTCATACAACAAGCTCTTCATTCCAGGGATCATTCTTGTGAACCTCCTCTGGACTCCTCCAAGACCAGCACATCCTTCCTGAGATACAGAGCCCAAAACTGCTCACAATACTCCAAATGGGGTCTGACCAGAGCCTCAGAAGTACATTTCTGCTCTTGTATTCTAGCCCTCTCAACATAAATGCTAACGTTGCACTTGCCTTCCTAACTGCTGACTGAACCTGCACGTTAACCTTAAGAGAATCTTGAACAAGGACTCCCAAGTCCCTTTGTGCTTCTGATTTCCTAAGCATTTCCCCATTTAGAAAATAGTCTACACCTCCATTCCTCCTTCCAAAGTGCATAACATCACACATTTCCACATTGTATTCCATCTGCCACTTCTTTGCCAACTCTCCTAGCCTGTCCAAGTCCTTCTGCACCCCCCCTGTTTCCTCAATACTACCTGTCCCTCTACATATCTTTGCACAGTGGTTAGCACTGCTGCCTCAGAGCACTAGAGACCCGGGTTCGATTCCCAGCTTGGGTCACTGTCTGTGTGGAGTTTGCACGTTCTCCCCTTGTTTGCGTGGGTTTCCTCCAGGTGCTCCGGTTTCCTCCCACAGTCTGAAAGACATGCTGGTTCGGTGCATTGACCTGAACAGGCATGTGGTGACTAGGGGAATTTCACAGTAACTTCATAGCAGTGTTCATGTAAGCCTTACTTATGACCAATAAATAAACTTTTTAAAAAAGGTAAGATGGAGTAAGTTCTGTGAGGATTAGGGTCAGGTTTGCGTATGTGGGTTTTCAAGTGTGGGAGTGATGCCAGCACAGTGCAAGGTAGGATAAAACATCTTGGTTATTTCAAAGACTTCAATGTTAAAACCATTTGACCTTTCTCTATATTCCTCCAATTCACTCTCAGACAGCAGAAGGCTCTTTCTACAACTGGGTGACAGGAGTTGTGTAAAAATATTGGGACTGATTCTTATCTCTTTATTGCCCTGGTTTTAGACATATACTGGGTGGTAACAGAACCAAAATCACATCATACTGAGTTGCCAACTTGTCACTGGAGTTCTTTCCATTCCAATTTTCACAACACCTCACCTTAGCCAGCCAAAGTCTCTGCCAGAAAGGGCTGGAGGTCTCATATATATCAGCAAATTGGGTCAGGACATTGGCTCCATTTTCATCCAAGTCTCTGCATTGCTACCACCCTCAAGCCAGCCACAAACCCGAGGTGTTACAAGTCTAGAACTTGAACCTTAGCTTCAGTTAGGGAAAGCTGGAAGTCAGTTTGGTTTTTATTTTGGCTGCGGTCACTTACATGTTTCGAACCTTAACTTCCAATATGTCACTTCCTTGCTGTTGAGAGGGGCGGGGGTGGAGATTAGAAACATTTCTCTGCTGCTGTAAGCTGCTGCTTCATTTCACTCCCTGGAACTTTCACCCGTCCCTTCTGAGGTGCTGCACCCGACTGATTTCTGATCAGCTGCCCCATCAGATTACCCACCCTCCCAACCATCGAGCTGCCGATGAACACTGTGATTGGTGCTAGCAGCTCATCCATTCAATGTGAATGAGACCTATCCTCAAAAACTGGCTGGGTGGAGCAGATGGACCTGCCTACAGCCCGCCCAATGTACACTCAGTTTGCAAATGGCCCCCAGTACCACTTTACCTCTGAGCTTTGAGTTTGAATCCAGTTTAAACAAATGGGCTAAGAAGCTTCTTATGCTGCATCCTACCCATAATTCATTTGCACAGTCTTAACATAATTCCTGGTGAGTGAGAGTCCACAGCATCAAGTTGATCATTTGAAAAACAATAAGAAGTCTCACAACACCAGGTTAAAGTCCAACAAGTTTATTTGGTAGCACAAGTCACTAGCTTTTGGAGCACTGCTCCTTCATCAGGTGAGTGGGATTTCACTTCACAAACAGGGCATATAAAGACACAAACTCAATTTACAAATAATGTTTGGAATGCGAGTCTTTACAGGTAATCAAGTCTTAAAGGTACAGACAATGTGGATGGAGGGAGGGTTAAGCACAGGTTAAAGAGATGTGTATTGTTTCCAGCCAGGACAGTTAGTGAGATTTTGCAAGCCCAGGCAAGTCGTGGGGGTTACAGCTAGTGTGACATGAACCCAAGACCCCGGTTGAGGCTGTCCTCATGTGTGCGGAACATGACTATCAGTTTCTGCTCGGTGACTCTGCGTTGTGTGTCGTGAAGGCCGCCTTGGAGAACGCTTACCTGAAGATCAGAGGCCGAACGCCCGTGACCGCTGAAGTGTTCCGCAACAGGAAGAGAACACTCTTGCCTGGTGATTGTCGAGCAGTGTTTATTCATCCGTTGTCATAGCGTCTGCATGGTCTCCCCGATGTACCATGCCTCGGGACATCCTTTCCTGCAGCGTATCAGGTAGACAACATTGGCCGAGTATGTACCGTGTACCACCACGAGGCATGGTGCATTGGGGAGACCATGCAGACGCTACGACAACGGATGAATGAACACCGCTCAGCAATCACCAGGCAAGAGTGTTCTCTTCCTGTTGGGGACCACTTCAGCAGTCACGGACTTTCGGCCTCTGATCTTCGGATAAGCGTTCTCCAAGGCGGCCTTCATGACACGACAACGCAGAGTCACCGAGCAGAAACTGATAGCCAAGTTCCGCACACGAGGACGGCCTCAACCGGGATCTTGGGTTCATGTCACACTATCTGTAACCCCCACGACTTGCCTGGGCTTGCAAAATCTCACTAACTGTCCTGGCTGGAGACAATGCACATCTCTTTAACCCGTGCTTAACCCTCCCTCCACTCACATTGTCTGTACCTTTAAGACTTGATTACCTGTAAAGACTCACATTCCAAACATTATTTTGTAAATTGAGTTTGTGTCTTTATGTGCCCTGTTTGTGAAGTGAAATCCCACTCACCTGATGAAGGAGCAGCGCTCCAAAGGCTAGTGGCTTGTGCTACCAAATAAACCTGTTGGACTTTAACCTGGTGTTGTGAGACTTCTCACTGTGTTTACCCCAACGCCGGCATCTCCACATCATTTGAAAAACCACAAGGATATATGATCTGTTGTAAAAATGCTCACAATCTGAGGGTTCTGTTCTGAGGTATTAAAATATTAAAATTGCTGGCAAGAGTAGAGGAGCCCTATTGCTTTAATTTTGGGCAGTTAAGTGTTCCATGTGGAAACGAGCTGGAAGCCCAGTTTGGTGAGAGTGTGTCTGTTCCATCCCTTACCAATAGAGAAATCCTCCTTCCAGTTTATTTGTCCTGGGGAGTCAATGAGCTCAGTTTTCATGCTGCAGAGTGTAAGGCTATTCCTCCCAAATGCCTTCTGAAATTTGCATGTAGCAATGCAAGAACTCATTGTAAACCCATAGCGCTCTGGAGAGAGTCAAATTCATTCCATTTATGTCCAATTCCAGGATGCACCACCCACCGCCAGAGTTTCGACCGGCCAAAAGAAGTGCAACCGTTTGGATGAAACATTATTCATCCCGAGGATGCCAAAAAGGTTTGGTTCTGTCTTTCAATTATCCTAATGAACAATGTTTGCATCTTCATAGCTGCTGACAGATAAAGTTAATAAAATACACATTCAGTTGCCGACAAGAGTTATAAACATTTGCATTACTAGTTTATTGTATGTATTTATTTCAATTTACAATAGAAAACATTCCAGAAAGCCATATTAACTCAAAGATATTTCTATTTGTTTATGGCACGCCAGTGTCTCGAGCAAGATAACGCCCAACTCTAACTGTACTTGAACCACTAAACTCTTTGTCATACAGGCATTCCCACATGAGAGTTCAAGGGATTTAACCCAGTGACAGTGAAGAAATGACAATATAGTTCCAAGTCAGAACGCTTTATGACATGGAGGGAACTTGAAGGTTGTGGGGTTTTTTGTGCATACCCTGGATTTGTTCTTCTAACTGGGAGAGTTTGTAGATTTCAAAGGTGCTGTCATAGAGTTATAAACGTTTCCAGCATGGAAACAGGCCCTTCGGCGCAACCTGTCCATGCCACCCTTTTTTTTAAAATCCCGAAGCTCACCGCAATTGCCCGCATTTGGTCCATATACTTCTATACACATCTTTCCCATGTAACTGTCTAAATGCTTTTTAAAGGACAAAATTGTACCTGCCTCTACTACGACCTCTGGCAGCTTGTTCCAGACACTCACCACCCTCTGTGTGAAAAAGTTGCCCCTCTGGACCCGTTTGTATCTCTCCCCTCTCACCTTAAGCCTATGCCCTCTAGTTTTAGACTCCCCGAGCTTTGAGAAAAGATATTGACGATCTAGCTGATCTATGCCCCTCATTATTTTATAGACCTCTATAGGATCACCCCCTCAGCCTTCTATGCTCCAGAGAAAAATGTCACAGTCTATCCAGCCTCTCCTTATAACTCAAACCATCAAGTCCCGGTAGCATCCTAGTAAATCTCTTCTGCACTCTTTCTAGTTGAATAATATCCTTTCTATAATAGGGTGACAGAACAGTACACCGTATTCCAAGTGTGGCCTTACCAATGTCTTACACAACTTCAACAAGACGTCGCAACTCCTGTATTCAATGTTCTGCCCAATGAAACGAAGCATGCTGAATGCCTTCTTCACCACTCTGTCCACCTGCGACTCCACTTTCAAGGAGCTATGAACCTGTACCCCTAGATCCCTTTGTTCAGTTACACTCCCCAACGCCCTACCATTAACTGAGTAAGTCCTGCCCTGGTTCAATCTACCAAAATGCATCACCTCGCATTTGTCTAAATAAAACTCCATCTGCCATTCGTCAGCCCACTGGCCCAATTGACCAAGATCCCGTTGCAATCCAAGATAACCTTCTTCACTGTCCATTATGCCACCAATCTTGGTGTCATTTGCAAACTTACTAACCATGCCTCTTATATTCTCATCCAAATCATTAATATAAATGACAAATAGCAGTGGACCCAGCACCGATCCCTGAGGGACACCGCTGGTCACAGGCCTCCAGTTTGAAAAACAACCCTATACAACCACCCTCTGGCTTCTGTTAACAATGATGTGAAGATGCCGCCGGATGTGCAAAATCTCATTCGCTGTCCTGTCTGGAGACGATACACATCTCTTTAACCTGTGCTTAATGCTGCCTCCACTCACATTGTCTGTATCTTTAAGACTTGATTAGCTGTAAAGACACACATTCCAATCATTATTCATGTAAATTGAGTTTGTGTCTTTGTGCCCTGTTTGTAATCAGAACTCCCACCCACCTGACGAATGGACAGCCTGTTCCCAAAGCGAGTGGCTTTTGCTACCAAATCAACCTGTTGGACTTTAACCTGGTGTAGTTCGACTTCTTTCTGTTAGCAAGCCAACTTTGTATCCATTTAGCTACCTCACCCTGGATCCTGTGAGATTTAACCTTGTGCAACAACCTACCATGCGGTACCTTGTCAAAGGCCTTGCTAAAGTACATATAGACAACATCAACTGCACTGCCCTCATCTACCTTCTTGGTTACCCCTTCAAATAACTCAATCAAATTTGTGAGACGTGAAGTCAAAGACGCATTGCTGTAACTCACCACGACCTCTGTCAGAGGTCTTGGTGAGTTACAGCAATGCATCTTGTAGATGATTCACACTGCGGCCACTGTATGCCAGTGATGGAGGGGTTAATGTTTAAGGACTAGATCAAGCGGGCTGCTTTGTCCTGAATGGTGTTGAACATCTTGAGGGTGGTTGGAGCTGCGTTCATGCTGGCAAGTGGAGAGAATATTCTATTGCATCCTGACTTGTGCCTTGTAAATGGTGAAGCAGTCTGGGGAGTCAGGAGATGATGTACTTGCTGCACAACTCCGTGTTTGACTTGCTCTTGTAGCCACAGTATTTATATGACTGGTCTAGTTCAGTTACTGTTCAATAATATACCCCAGGATGTTAGTCGTGAGGGATTCAGTGATGCCACTGTCCGGCCATGCAGGGATGACCCTGATTGCACACTGTTGTAATGTCGCAGCACCGTGAGGGCCATGCAGGAAGAAGCCAGCAGTGCAGAAAGACCCCAAAAGGTGGAAGTCGGTGCCCAGAGACAACAACAAATTTCTAGCCCATTGAGAAAATCTCTCTGTCTCTGCTCAAATTTTAATTCCCCATCTCTATGATTTAACACGTCTTTTCACTGTTCTCCTGTGTTCATGCATGGCACCCACTCCTACGGGGGGAGATCTCCCATCCTGCCTGCCATGGGAATCGTGGGGGCGGGAGGGGTGGACCATGCAAAGGTCCATTGACCTTGGGCGGGATTCTCTGGTTTTGGGGTGAACGCGGCCTGAGAATCCCACCCAATTTTTAAATTCTGTCTAATATTTATCAATATTTATTGCTGAGTAGATTAATGTACTGGATCTAATGATAATATGTTTATTGTTCTTATATTGGGGTTTACCACACACCATTCTTTGCATTTCATTTTGCATGAAGTGAGTAACATTTTGTTTAATTCTAAATGTATACAATTGGCAGACTTCAGAAAACTGATTTTTTTTTGAAGTTTCATAAATCTTGTGATATGCCATGACAATTATATTAATTTTGTCTGTTCCTGGAATTATTTTATAGAAAAAGGAGTCTATCTCCAGACGCATCGCCTGCACTCACTCCCAGGAGAGGTCGCAACTACATAATAGCAAAGACTCCCGTAAAACATCCGATGAGTGCGGGTCATTTTTCAGCTTGGGGGATAGAAAATGATGAGGTTCTGTACTACATGCAGGTATGCAATGGCAGCTGAATCGGCCATCGACTGTGTTCCTTTTCATGAGAGCGAGATACTTTGTTATCTGACAGTACATTGTCAGGTTGTAAATAAAACAAGACTGTTTTTAGTCCTGTTGCAATGTGCAGGAACGAGAGCAATTTCACTAGACCAGCTGTATTAATGCTATGGTTGCGAGTGCAGGTCAAAAGCCAGGTATTTGTATGGTTTGGTGAGTGGCTCATTTCCTGACCTGCGCCATCTATAATGACCAACACAACAGGGGCATGGGCACGCCAACACAAGATGCCTATTCATGTCAATCTATATTCTGACTGGGAGAGTTATCGCCATTCCTTCATTAACGGTGAGTCAGAATCATGGAACTCCCGAGCTAATGATAGAATTGTGGGAATAACACCACCAGATGCATTGCAGTAATTCAGGAACAAAGATCACCACCACTTTCTCAAAGACAAATCCAGATGATTTTGCCAGAACATCCAGATCCCAAAATTGAACTTTTCAAAAACAAAATTCAATGAATCAATGGAATGTGGAAAGTGAAAATTTCAAATTTGAGCGGTTGCGAGCAGTCCCAAGCTGCGTTCAGAGTGATTCATGGGTCGCAGAATAAGATGTAGTTCTTCTTCATGGATATTGTGGTGCATAGCATGAAAATATTTCAGAGAAACTTGGGTCTCGGCACGTGGCACAGTGGTTAGCACTGCTGCCTCACAGCACTCGGGACTTGGGTTCTGATTCTCAGCTTGGGTCACTGTCTGTGTGCAGTTTGCACGTTCTCCCTGTGTCTGCGTGGGTTTCCTCCGGGTGCTCCGGTTTCCTCCCACAGTCCGAAAGATGTGCTGGTTAGGTGCCTCGGCCATTCTAAATTCTCCCTCAGTGTACCCGAACAGGTACTGGAGTGTGGCGACAAGGGGATTTTCACAGTAACTCCATTGCAGTGTAAATGGAAGTCTATTTGTCACGAATAAAGAAACTTGTTTCAATTTATATTTTGTGAGATTGCATACAATACTAACTGAATGTTTATTTTGAAAGAAATTATTAAATAAAAACCTGCTGATCTTTAAATGTGAAGGCAGGACATGACATTTAAAAAAGGTAAGCAACAAACAATTTTTTAATTCATTCATGGGATGTTCGTGTTGCTGGCGAGACCGACATTGTTGTCGAACACTAATTGCCCATGAAGGTGCGAGTTAAGGAGCAATGATGGGTGGCTGCAGTGCATCTTGTATATATTAATGACTGCTGCCACTGTGTAAGTGATAAAGGGAATGAATGTTGAAGTTGGTGGATGGTGTGCTGATCAGGCGGGTGGCGCGGTGGCACAGTGGTTAGCACTGTTGCCTCACAGCGCCAGGGACCCACGTTCGATTCCCAGCTTGGGTCACTGTCTGCGCGGTGTCTGCACTTTCTCCCCGTGTCTGCATGGGTTTCCTCCGAGTGCTCCGGTTTCCTCCCACAATCTGAAAGACGTGCTGGTTGGGTGCATTGACCATGCTAAATTCTCCCTCAGTGTACCCGAACTCGCTGGAGTGTGGCAACTAGGGGATTTTCACAGTAGCGTCATGGCAGTGTCAATGTAAGCCTACTTGCAACACTAATAAATAACCAAACAAAAGTGGACTGTTTTGTCTTGGATGGGATTGAGTTTCTTGCGAGTTATTGAGCAGCACTCATCTAGGCAAATGGAAAGTATTTTGTCACATGCCTGACTTGTGCATTCCAAATGGTGGACAGGCTCTGGGGAATCTGGAGGAATTCAGAATTCCCAGTCTCTAAACAGCTCTTGTAGCCACTGTGTTTATATGGCTGGTACAGTTCAGTTTCTGGTCAAGCTAACACCCAGGATGTTGATAGTGGGGAACTCAGCAATGATAATGGCCATTGAATTTCAAGGAAAGATGCTTAGATTACCTCTTATTGGAGATGGTCATTGCCTGCACTTGTGTGGCATGAATGGTACTGACCACTTATCAGCCCAAGCCTGACTACTGTCAGGTATTGCTACATTTGGACATGGACTGTGATCAATATCTGAGGAGTTGCAAATGATACTAAACAGTGGCTTCAGTTGTTTCTTGATGTCCTGTGGAATGAATTGAATTGGCTGAAGATTGGCATCCGTGCTGCTGGGAACCCCTGGAGGAGGCTAAGATGGATCATTGGCAATGTTGGCTAAAGATTGTTGAATAAATGGATAAACACATCCTTTTTAAAAGGGAGCAGAGGAACACTTTTAATTAAAAGTATTTTAAAATAGTAACCTATTGTTTTATCAATGATTCTGCTGCTCGCTGTTTAAGGAACAGCAGCTTTTCACTTAAATTTATTTAAGTTAGGCATTCACGCATTGATGACAAAATGAGATCCTGGTAGAGAAATATACTTGATGACGTGAGCAGCAATCCTGCTGGTATGGGACTAAGTGTTGGCCGTCATGAAATATTGGTCAGATGTGAAGAGTAGAACTGGGAACTTTCACAATGTTGTTCTGAAGATGGATCATAATAGCTGAGGCAGCCTGGATCTGACAAAAGGCATTTTGTTTCATAATATTTCTCTTTCAACAGAAGAAGACCAGTGATGATCAATCTGAGGATCAGGCAGTTGATCCAACACCTCATCAAGAAGGTGAAGTAACTTTGTGAAAAGTCAGAGTGTTTATAAGCTACATGTTACTCAAACTTATATTTACCTGACCTTTAGATATTAGGGAGACTACAGCCAGAATTCTCCAACCTTGCCTGCGGTCTGCTGCTGTGAACAGAGATGTGGCTGAGCATCAAATTCTCCGTTCTCACTGGCAGCGGCGAGGGATGAACAAGACTGGAGAATTGCAGCCTACATATATTTTAGGCCATTTCTTTTTACTTCCTCCCACCCCCCCACTTGATTCAGATTTTGTGACCAATGTGCCAACGGTAGACACTAGCTCTCACCCTATCATCAATGCAGCTTCTGGGAGATATGTATTCCAAAACATGGATTGTGCCCCAGTGCACGAAGTTTATAATTTGACATCTGCAAATTGGCACTCAATACTAAAGCTGCATTCATTCTGATAATATGCATGTGAAAATGAGCGCTTGTTGCTCCATAGGATTCTTGCTTTGGCCAGTTACTGCAGCTACATCACTGATCGAGACATGTTAAACAAGAATAAATGCTTCATTGAGTAGTTGACTATGCAAAGAAAGAATCCCTACAGTGCAGAAGGAGGCCATTCAACCCATCGAGTCTGCACCGACTCTTGACATAACACCTTACCCAGGCCCACCCTCATTTCTTGGGGCAGTAGTAGTGGTGTAGATACTATGGTAAAGACAACTTGATTCTTTGCAGAGTAGCCTTTGACAATTGAATAATGATAATTCACCCGCACCACTGGTTACCTGGTGGCAGAGAACGCAAACAACTGGAAACCCCGTTGACAGCAATGGGACCAGAAGATCCTGCCGCCAGCCAATGGCAGGCCACCACAAAACACACAGCAGGGGTATGGAAATTCCCACCCAACGTTTATAGAACAAAGAACAAAGAGAACAAAGAACAGTACAGCACAGGAAACAGGCCCTTCGGCCCTCCAAGCCTGTGCTGCTCCTTGGTCCAACTAGACCAATCGTTTGTATCCCCCCATTCCCAGGCTGCTCATGTGACTATCCAGGTAAGTCTTAAACGATGCCAGCGTGTCTGCCTCCACCACCCTACTTGGCAGCGCATTCCAGGCCCCCACCACCCTCTGTGTAAAAAACATCCCTCTGATATCTGAGTTATACTTCGCCCCTCTCACCTTGAGCCCGTGACCCCTCGTGAATTGTTATGTAACAATTCGATAAAAAACAAAGATAGTTAAGAATCAATTATATTGCAATGGGTCTGGAATTGTTTTGATTTGATTTATTATTGTCACATGTATTAGTATACAGTGAAAAGTATTGTTTCTTGTGCACTATAAAGACAAAGCATACTGTTCATAGAGAAGGAAAGGAGAGTGCAGAATGTGGTGTTACAGTCATAGCTCGGGTGTAGAGAAAGATCAACTTCGTGCGAATTACATATATACCAAGCAAGGCCGGCTAATTTTCTTTCCTAAAGGACATTAGGGAACAAGATAGGCTTTTAGCTCCATTTTGGTTGTCTTTTGATCACCATTATTGATACTGTCTTTTTATTCAAAGTGTTCCAATTTATTGGACCTATAACCAGTTGGTCTCCCTGACTTTGGTTGAGCTTTATCTATAAAGTCTATGTTAGTGATCATGTTAAAACCTATAAACATCTGTGGCTCAGAACTTTTTGCGTAAAGAATGTTGTCAAACCCTCCATTCTTTTTTTAAGCAGCCAAATCACCGCAGCATTTCCAGGATTCCAGCAAGAACTTTGGAGACTATAAGAACCGGATCATAGCATCACTCAGAGCGATTCAGAACAAAGACAGACTGAAGCACGTTGCAACCAGGATGAGATCGAATTCAAAATCAAAGGCAAAGATTTCGTTTCACGCTCAGTCCCATGAAAAGCCACTCAAAGTGTCTGGGACCTGTTTGCCCAAAGAATCCGATGGCTCTGAAGAGAAAAGCCCTCCCAAACCGACAGAGGTGTGGATTTGTGACTCGTGTTCTATTATAAACCAACAACAAGTGCTGAGGTGTCGGGGCTGTGAAACGCTGAGACCTGGAATTATAACACCATGCTACAGAAGGATCCTTTCAAACAACGTTCACTGTTACCAAGCATTTCCTGATCTATAATTACATGTCAATATACACTATGATGACGTTGATGGATGTACCTTTATAATTTAATGTTGCTAATTTGATAGCCTTAAATTTTATAGATATATGTCTGTTGTTTGTATAGAAAATATATTTTTGAAATCAGCCAGCAAGACTCATGATACCACCTGACTGAAGCTATTAGTCCTCAAGTTAGCAAGTCACAGTAAACATTAGGAAGCATCACAGATGAATTTGAAAGTAGGTTAAACCATGAGAACTGCATCAAGAGGGCAAAGGATCAATAGTGATAGGTCGAAAGTGGCTCATTGCTGGGACTTGCACTGTTTACAGTGCTTAGAGAAGATTTTGAGTTGGAATACTCTTACCTAAGTTTGCAAGTGATTCCAAATTTAAAAGCGGATTGAAATCATGGAGGATCTAAACCAAATGCAAGAGATTGGAAATCTGGACATATGATTGTCAAATGGCATTTACTGTTTATATTTATTAAGTTCTGAAACTAGTGAAATAAACAGTGGGAATATAAACAAAATAGTCTATAGGAGAGGGAGGGATTTGGGTGTACTGACGGTGAGCTGACTGAAACCAGTGAGACAGTGTGTAAGGAGGGCTAACGGCAGCCTGGGAAGCATAGTTAGGGGCAAGCACAGTAAGAAGTCTGACAACACCAGGGGTTAAAGTCCAACAGGTTTATTTGGCAGCACAAGCTTTCGGAGCACTGCCCCTTCATCAGGTGAGTGGGAGTTGTATTCACCAACACGGCATCTATAGACACAAACACAATTTACAAGATAATGATTGGAATGTGAGTCTTTACAGGTAATCAAGTCTTAAAGGTACAGACAATGTGGATGGAGGGAGGGTTAAGCACAGGTTAAAGAGATGTGTATTGTCTCCAGCCAGGACAGTTAGTGAAATTTTGCAAGCCCAGGCAAGTCGTGGGGGTTACAGATAGTGTGACATGAACCCAAGATCCCGGTTGAGGCTGTCCTCATGTGTGCAGAACTTGGCTATCAGTTTCTGTTCAGTGATTCTGCGTTGTTGTGTGTCATGAAGGCCACCTTGGAGAACACTTACCCGAAGATCAGAAGCTGAATGCCCGTGACTGCTGAAGTGTTCCCCAACTGAAAGGGAACAGTCCTGCCTGGTGATTGTCGAGCGGTGTTCATTCATCCGTTGTCGTAGCATCTGCATGGTCTCTCCAATGTACCATGCCTCGGGACATCCTTTCCTGCAACGTATCAGGTAGACAACATTGGCTGAGTTGCTGTGGCAGGGTTGTGTGGTGTTCATTCATCCGCTGTCGTAGCGTCTGCATGGTGGGGTCCTCTTTGACCTGTGCTTTGCACCCTCTCCACTCACATTGTCTGTACCTTTAAGACTTGATTACATGTAAAGACTCGCATTCTAACCATTATCTTGTAAATTGAGTTTGTGTCTATATATGCCCTATTTGTGAACACAACTCCCACACACCTGATGAAGGGTCAGTGCTCCGAAAGCTTGTGCTGCCAAATAAACCTGTTGGACTTTAACCTGGTGTTGTAAGACTTCTGACTGTGCTCACCCCAGCCCAACGCCGGCATCTCCACATCATAGTTAGGGGTAAAGCAGGGGATAATAATCAGGTATGCATGTACTTGGGCCTGACCTGGAGTACTATGTACAGTTTTAGTCACTATACCGCAACAAAGGTATCCAGGTATTGGAGAGTCAGCCAAGAAAAGGGAAATCAAACTAATGCCTGACTTCAAGCATATGAGCTTTGAGAGGTAGTTAAAAAGTCTGTGATTGTTTTCTCTGAAGGATCGGAACCCATGCAGACCTATTCAAGGACATGTATAAATTAAACTCTAGTAATAGTTGAGGTTTCCACGTGTGAGTATGGGCTCAAACATGAGAGAGAAGCTCCATGGAAGTTTTAGATTTGACTGCTTGAGGGCAAATTGAAACTTAAGAATGATTTGATTGTATTTCTTGTGCTGATCAATAAAAATAGATGGGCACTTTGTTTGGATAATATTTAGTATTTAAGTGTTGTTCTGAAATCAGGGGCACCAAACACACAGGAATGGTTGTTGGAAGTTCCGGGGAATAGATGTTTCAGTAAGAGTAGGGAAGGTGGTAAAAGAGGTGGAGGAGTAGCATTGTTAATCAAGGATAGTTTAACGGCTGCAGAAAGGCAGTTCGAGGGGGATCTGCCGACTGAGGTAATATGGGCTGAAGTTAGAAATAGGAAAGGAGCGGTCACGTTGTTGGGAGTTTTCTATAGGCCCCCAAATAGTAATAGAGATGTGGAGGAGGAAATTGCAAAGCAGATTATGGATAGGTGTGGAGGTCACAGGGTAGTTGTCATGGGTGACTTTAACGCATAAGATGCAAGACTGGGCCGAGAAGTGGCAGATGGACTTCAACCCAGATAAGTGTGTGGTGGTTCATTTTGGCAGGTCGAATAGGATGAAAGAATATAATATTAAGGGTAAGATGCCTGCCAGTGTGCAAGATCAGAAGGATTTTGGAGTCCGGGTTCATAGGACGCTCAAAGCAGCGCGTCGCAGGTAGAGGCTGTGGTTAAGAAGGCGTATGGAATACTGGCCTTCATCAATAGAGGAATTGAGTTTAGAAATCGGGAGATAATGCTGCAGCTGTATAGGAGCCTGGTCAGACCCCACCTGGAGTACTGTGCCCAGTTCTGGTCGCCTCATTACAGAAAGGATGTGGAAGCCATAGAAAGGGTGCAGAGGAGATTTACAAGGATGTTGCCTGGATTAGGTGGCGTGCCTTATGAGGATAGGTTGAGAGAGCTAGGTCTTTTCTCCTTGGAGAAGCGAAGGATGAGAGGTGACCTGATAGAGGTGTATAAGATGTTGAGAGGCATTGATAGAGTGGATTCTCAGAGGCTTTTACCCAGGGCTGAAATGGTTGCCACAAGAGGTCACAGGTTTAGGGTGCTGGGGAGTAGGTACAGAGGAGATGTTAGGGGTAAGTTTTTCACTCAGAGGGTGGTTGGTGCGTGGAATCGGCTGCCGGTAGTGGTGGTGGAGTCAGATTCGATAGGGTCTTTTAAGAGACTTTTGGATAGGTTCATGGAAGTTAGTAAGGTAGAGGGTTATAGGTAAGCCTCGTAGGTCGGGACATGTTCGGTGCAACTTGTGGGCCGAAGGGCCTGTTTGTGCTGTTGCTTTTCTATGTTCTATGTTCTATGCTCTAACTTTCCAAATATTGATTGGAACCTTTTATTGGTCGAATAGTTCGGATGGGGCAGTTTGTGTGCAGTGTGTGCAGGAGGGTTTCCTGACACAATATGTGGATAGGCCGACAAGAGGTGGGGCCACATTGGATTTGGTACTGGGTAATGAACCGGGCCAAGTGTTAGATTTGGTTGTGGGAGAGCACTTTGGAGATAGTGACCACAATTTGGTGTCATTCATTATTGCAATGGAGAGGGATAGGGCCATACGGCAGGGCAAGGTTTATAATTGGGGAAGGGGTAATTATGATGCGATTAGGCAAGAATAAGGGAGCATAAGATGGGAACAGGAACTCTCAGGGAAAGGCACAAATGAAAAGTGGAGCTTGTTCAAGGAGCAAATACTGTGTGTCCTTGATAGGTATGTCCCTGTCAGGCAGGGAGGAAATGGCCAAGTGAGGTTCACAAAAGAGGTTGAATGTCTTGTCGAGAGGAAAAAGGAAGCGTATGTAAGGATGAGAAAACGAGGTTCAGTTGCGTCGATCGAGGGTTACAAGTTAGCAAGGAATGAACTAAAAAAAGGGCTTAGTAGAGCTCGGAGGGGGCATCAGAAGTCCTTGGTGGGTCGGATCAAGGAAAACCCCAAGGCTTTTTACTCTTGTGTGAGAAATAAAAGAATGACCAGGGTGAGGTTAGGGCTGGTCAAGGACAGTAGTAGGAACTGATACATGGAGTCAGAAGAGATAGGAGAGGCGATGAATGAATACTTTTCTTCAGTGTTCACCAAGGAGAGGGGCTATGTTTTTGAGGATGAGAGTGTGACCAGGCTGATAGGCTGGAGGATGTCGATGTTCTGAGGTAAGATGTATTAGCAATTTTGAAAAACCTGAGGGTCGATAAGTCCCCTGGGCCAGATGAGATATATGCTAGGATTCTTTGGGAGGCAAGGGATGAGATTGCAGAGCCTTTGGCTTTGATCTTTGGGTCCTCACTGTCCACGGGGATAGTGCCAGAGGACTGGAAAGTGGCGAATGTTGTTCCACTGTTCAAAAAAGGAAATAGGAATGAACCTGGTAATTATAGGCCGGTTAGTCTTACTTTGGTGGTCAGTAAGTTAATGGAAAAGGTCCTGAGGGATAGGATTTATGACCATTTGGAAAGATGTGGAGATGCCGGCGTTGGACTGGGGTAAACACAGTAAGAAGTTTAACAACACCAGGTTAAAGTCCAACAGGTTTATTTGATAGCAAAAGCCACAAGCTTTCGGCCACGTGTTGTTAAAGCCACGTGTTGTTAAACTTCTTAGAAGGGGCTTAAGGCTCCGAAAGCTTGTGGCTTTTGCTACCAAATAAACCTGTTGGACTTTAACCTGGTGTTGTTAAACTTCTTATTGCATTTGGAAAGATGCAGCTTCATCCGGGATAGTCAACACAGATTCGCGAAGGGTAAGTCTTGCCTCACAAATTTGATTGAATTCTTTGAGGAGGTAACTAAGTGTGTAGATGAAGGTAGAGCAGTTGATGTCATATACATGGATTTTAGGAAGGCGGTGATAAGTTCCCCCATGGTCGGCTCATGAAGAAAGTAAGGAGGTGTGGGATAGAGGGAAATTTGGCCGATTGGATAAGTAACTGGCTAAATCATAGAAGACACAGGGTGGTGGTGGATGGAAAATTTTCAAACTGGAGACCAGTTACCAGCGGTGTCCCACAGGGATCAGTGCTGGGTCCTCTGCTTTTTGTGATTTTTATCAATGACTTGGAGGAGGGGGCTGAAGGGTGGATCAGTAAATTTGCTGATGACACCAAGATTGGTGGAGTAGTGGATGAGGTGGAGGGCTATTGTAGGCTGCAAAGAGACATTGATAGGATGCAGAGCTGAGCCAAAAAATGGCAGATGGAGTTTAAACCTGATAAGTGCGAGGTGATTCATTTTGGTAGGACACATTTGAATGCAGATTACAGGGTCAACGGCAGGGTTCTGAGGAATGTGGAGGAACAGAGAGATCTTGGGGTTCATATCCACAGGTCTCTGAAAGTTGCCACTCAGGTGGATAGAGCCGTGAAGAAGGCCTACAGTGTGTTAGCGTTTATTAACGGGGGTTTGAGTTTAAGAGCCATGGGGTTATGCTGCAACTGTACAGGACCTTGGTGAGACCACATTTGGAATATTGTGTGCAGTTCTGGTCACCTCACTATAAGAAGGATGTGGAAGCTTTGGAGAGAGTGCAAAGGAGATTTACCAGGATGCTGCCTGGTTTGGAGGGTAGGTCTTATGAGGAAAGGTTGAGGGAGCTGGGGCTTTACTCTTGAGAGCAAAGGAGGTTGAGAGGTGACTTAATAGAGGTTTATAAGATGATGAGGGGGATAGATAGAGTGGACGTTCAGAGACTATTTCCTCAGGTGGATGTAGCTGCTACTTGGAGGCGTAACTATAAGGTTCATGGTGGGAGTATAGGAGGGATGTCCGAGGTAGGTTCTTTACTCAGAGAGTGGTTGGGGTGTGGAATGGACTGCCTGCTGTGATAGTGGAGTCGGACACTTTAGGAACTTTCAAGCGGTTATTGGATAGGCACATGGAGCACACCTGAATGACAGGTAGTGGGATAGCTTGCTCTTGGTTTCGGACAAAGCGCGGCACAACATCGAGGGCCGAAGGGCCTGTACTGTACTGTTCTATGTTCTATGTAAATAATAGGAATGAATAGGAAATGATTTGATGTTTTTCAATTGCCGACTTAGATGATGATATATCCTTAAAATAAATTGTTAAAGTTACTCGTGTCATCTATTGTGTGTACTAATGGCAAAACTTCTGCACTTCATCCTAAAATCAGAGTAATTAGTTTTACATTATTACTTCAAACATCACTTGAAGACACACAGATGCATTTTTGTCACAATTTGCAGTATAATCTTGCACAACATCGAGAGATCCACACTTTTAATACACAATTTTTCTCTGGAGAAACTCAGGATAGGTCCTCACAGCAGTATTTGAAAGGGAGAGTGGCGTCTTTAACTTATTTAACTGTGTTAAACTCGGGATGAGTATGGTGGATATTCAGAAACAGATTCTAATACAAGTCTCTGCTATTCGAGCATGCAAAGGCATTTTGTCCTTTTCAGTCTTCCACATGATGTAAAATGTGCTGAAATTAATTTAAATCAAGCTGTGTATAATATTTATTCTGCTGTACCAAAAACTGCTTCACAGTTAAATAAAATGGGAGAAAAATGCACTGGGGCATTGGATTCACGCTTCAATGAAGGGAAGGTGATGGCCCAGTGGTATTATCACTGGACTATTAATTCAGAAACTCAGCTAATGTTCTGGGGACCGTGGTTCAAATCCTGCCATGGCCGATGGTGCAATTTAAATTCAATGAAAGAATCTGCAATTAAGATTCGACTGATGACTTTGAAACCGTTGTCCGAAAAAAACATTTGGTTCATTAATATCCTTTTAGGGAAGGAAATCTACTGTCCTTACCTGGTCTGAACTACAAAGTGACTCCGGAGCCAAAGCGATGTGGTTGATTCTCAACTGTCCTTGGGCAACTATGGATGGGCAATAAATGCTGGCCAGCCAGCATTGCCCATGTCCCATGAATGAATAAAAAATATTGCAATATTGATGGTGAATTTTAGTAATTGTTGCCCCTCACTGAAGAGGGTGGAATTGGGTGGAGTTGTGAATTCCTTCATGGGACAGGGGTGCCCCTGAGCTGGCTGGAATTTATTGTCCATCACCAGTTGCCCTTAAGATAATGGCAAGTTGCCTCTTGAACCTCTGCAACTCATGTACTATAAGCACTCCCACAATCTGAAAAGGCAATTGGCAGTGGAGTCACTTTGCTGATGATAAAGAACAAACTGATGGGGCAGTAATGTCAGGGGGACTAGCTAGGGTAAATGCATGGTGTTATGGGGATAGGGCCTGGGTGGGATTGTGGTCAGTGCAGACTCAATGGGCCGAATGGCCTCCTTCTGCACTCTAGGATTCTATGATTCTAATAGAATATTTATGGAAAGGAAGGGAGAACAGAGCAGAGTCACAGATAGAGATTAGCTCAGGGAATTCAAACAGGAACATGGAATGCAGCTCTTAGTCTGGGCAAGTCTTATTGAAAGCAAAACGTTTGCCGTGGTTAACCAGGAAGGCACCCTCACCGAGGCAGATAGATTGGACGACAGTCAGTCAGCCCAGGTGGCTAAATTGACGGCCTTCAAGGAGGCACTCTTCCTATCTAAGAACCAGCGAGTGAACATCTATACAGACAGTCATTATGCCTTTGGTGTAATACACGGTTACAGCAGGATGGGTAAGGCGAGGATATGTTAACTCTTCCGGAGGAAACATACAGCATGAGACCCTCATCAAGGAGCTGGTGGAAGCTGCCAAGGGCCCTGAGGAAGCAGCAGTGATTAAGATTAAAGCTCAGAGGAAATTTGTAATCCCTGAACAGGAAATGCATGGGTGAATGCAGCTGCCAAAGCCCTCCTTGAAAGTGAGGAGCCTGAGTTACGGCTAGCACCCACTGACAAAGAGGAACAGATTACTGAATGGGATCTTAGGCAAGTGAAAGAAAGTGTAGAGGGTGCTGAAAGACAGGAATGGGAGAAGCAGGGAGCTATAAAAGGGAAAGATGGAATTTGGAAAATGAATGACCAAATGATGTCTCCACTGCGCATCCGCAGGATTCTCTGTGAGATGTGTCGTGGAAATAGCCATACTGGAAGGGACAAGGGTCTGGTATTAGAAGGGAATGGGATGCCACATGGCTACGTTTTGCCAGGATTGCATCCCAGATGCCCGGACCAATCCAGGGGAGGTCTATAAAATAAAAATGAAACATCGACCCAGACACAAAAGACCCTGGGAGAAGGTCCAGAAAGACTTTATCGTTCCCCGGCCGAATGCTGGAGAGAGGCAGTTTTGTTTGGTCTTGATATGCCAGTTCGTTCACTGGGTAGAAGCCTATCCACCAGAAACTGTTCCACTACCACAGGAGCCAAGATTCTAGCAGAAGAAATAATTCCAAGATAAGGTGTCCTGAGCCAGCTGGATAGTGATCAAGGAATGCACTTTCCTGGGAAAGTCCTTAAAGAGGCCCATAGACTCCGAGGTATTAAACAAAAGTTTTGCATCCATTATCACCCACAGAGCTCAACTTTGTTGAAAGGTGCAACCAAAGCCTCAAGACAGCCCTTACTGGGGCCATTCTCAAGCAAGGACAGAAATGGGTGCAACATCTCTCCATCATGGGTAGCACGGTGGCACAGTGGTTAGCACTGCGGCCTCACAGCGCCAGGGACCTGGGTTCAATTCCGACCTCGTGTCACTGTCTGTGTGGAGTTTGCACATTCTCCTCGTGTCTGCGTGGGTTTCCTCCGGGTGCTCCGGTTTCCTCCCACAGTCCAAAAATGTGCGGGTTAGGTTGATAGGCCATGGTAAATTGACCCTAGTGTCAGAGATTAGCAGGGTAAATATGTGGGGTTACAGGAATAAGGCCTGGGTGCGATTGTGTTCAGAGCAGACTTGATGGGCTGAATGGCCTCCTTCTGTACTGTAGGGATTCTATGATTCCATGTCACCCTCACGAGAATGAGGGCGACCAATAGCAAAGGGACTGGACTCTCCCCATTTGAGCTGATGACGGGCAGAGCTATGCAGCTGCCAGAAGGAGTTATTACAGGAAGTACAGACCTGAGCTGTGTCAAAGGGACAATCTGGGATGACATCAGGGAAGTTAGCAAACACCTGCACGACCTTAAGGGACAAATTGTTGCCCAGCAAAAAGTGAGGGACTGGGAACTAGAACAGACAGAGGTCAAAGGGACAATGCCAAAACCTGGAACAAAGATTATGGTCAGGTGACAGACCAAAGGCCCTGGACTGACCCCGATTTGGGACAGACCCTACACAGTAATCACAGTTCAGGACGCATGTGCTTTAATTGATGAAAATGGTGAAGGGAAATGGAGGCATTTGACGCAGTTAAAACCATATTCTAACTGATTTATTTTCTCTCTCTCTTTGCAGCGTTATTTTCTTAACTTACTCATAGTCCGGTGGTGCACCCGGTACATTTCTCCTTCCAGAAACATGGGGCTCTCAACGCTTAATTCTTTACCACTTCGTGAGGGATTTCATCCTCCACGTCGCAAGCACAATGACCAACCACATTGCTTCTGATACCCTTAGTGCTATTGTCAATACTATTGCTTATTAAATGGTTTTTGTTGGTCTATTCCCCAGGAGAATGTCGCATGGAATGGATTGTTATGGGTTCAAAACATTTTTGTGTTCACACTCCGAGTAGACGTGAGTTGTATGTACCTGTATATGCCTTGTGTTTATGCTCAGAGTTCTAATGTTTCTCATTGTTGGATTTGTTCTCCTGTTCCAACTCACTCCAAGGGCGGTACTCCATTAAGGCCTGTCGCCTTTTTAGCTGAATGGACAGTAGAATGGATAGGGGAGGCAGTGGCGCAGTGGTATTGTCACTGCACTAGAACCCAGAGATCCCGGGTCATACTCTGGGGATCCAAGTTCAAGGCCCACCACGGCAGATGGTGAATTCAGTAAAAAGAAATCTGGAATTAAAAGTCTAACGATGACCATGAAACCATTGTCGATTTTCATAAAAACCCATCTGGTTCACTAATGGCCTTTCGGGAAGGAAATCTTCCAGCCTTCCCTGGTCTGGCCTACATGTGACTCCAGAGCCACAGCAATGTGGTTGACTCTCAAATGCCCTCTGAAATGGAAGCTAGTTAGGGATGGGCACTAAATGCTGGGCACAGCCAGTGATGCCCACATCCCATAGAAATGAATAAATAAAATGTGTAGGCAAAATACCTCCCCATACTTTCAGACAAGCCTAACCGCTTTCCCTGACAAGCCACAAAGGTGGGCACAGTAAGAAGTCTCACACCAGGTTAAAGTCCAACAGGTTTATTTGGTAGCATGAGCTTTCGAAGCATTGCCCCTTTACCAGGTGATCGTTCATCACCTGATGAAGGGGCAACGCTCCAAAAGCTCGTGCTACCAAATAAACCTGTTGGACTTTAACCTGGTGTGAGACTACTTACAGTGCAACACCAGCAACTCCACATCACAGGTGGGCGTCAGCAGGATATTCTTTGTCTTCCTTCACATCCTAGTTCCAACTTCTTTACAATGTCTCTCACTTCCCACCAGCTGTCCACCTCACTTCCACTCCGAATGGCAGTATTTGTTTTCGCAATAGCTTCTGGTCCCCAGTCGAGGACGGTGCGATGGAGCCATTGTAATAGGATGTCCGACCTTTCACACAGTAACGGCTCTGTCCTCGGGTCTTTTGTTAACCTCTCTGCCACACCACCCTTTGATTGATACGACCTCTGGTATTCCTTCTCCATGCCACCCACACAGTGTGGTTTAAGGGCCTATCATGGCACATACTTTATCTGTGGCCATAAAGCCTACTCTTGGCTGCCCCAAGGATGGCAGGGATCCTGTTACCTGGGTTTCGTAGTCCCCTATGTCTACCATTCGCATGTGCTCCCCTGCGGACCAATTCGGCTCAAATGCTCCAGGGTCCCAATGTTTCAGGCGGGATAGAGGCAGAGAGATAAAAGGTGGGGGGGTGGCATTGTTGGTCAGGGAAAATGTTACAGCGGTACTCAGGCAGGATAGATTAGGGAGCTTGTCTAGAGAGGCCCTATGGGTGGAGCTGAGAAACAGGAACGGTATGACTACATTAATGGGGTTGTATTATAGACCACCCAATAGTCAGCGAGAATTGGAGGAGCAAATCAGCGGAGAGATAGCTGACAACTGCAAGAAACACAAAGTTGTGATAGTAGGGGATTTTAATTTTCCACATATAGATTGGGACTCGCATACTGTTAAAGGTTTAGACGGGGTAGAGTTTGTAAAATGTGTTCAGGAGAATTTTCTACATCAGTATATAGAGGTGCCAACTAGAGAGGATGCAATATTGGATCTCCTATTGGGAAATGAGTTAGGGCAGGTGATGGATGTGAGTGTGAGGGAACACTTTGGATCCAGTGATCATAATGCCATTAGTTTCAACCTGATCATGGATAAGGAAATATCTGGTCCTCGGGTTGAAGTTCTGAACTGGAAAAAGGCCAAATTTGATGAAATGAGAAGGGATCTGGGAAGTGTGGATTGGCACAGGCTGTTCTCTGGTAAGGATGTAAATGGAAAGTGGCCTTCAAAGGAGAAATTTTGAGAGTGCAGAGTTTGTATGTTCCTGTCAGGATTAAAGGCAAAGTAAATAGGAATAAGGAACCTTGGTTCTCGAGGGAGATTGTAACACTGATTAAGAGGAAGAGAGAGTTGTATGAAATGTACAGGCAGCAAGGAACAGATCAGATGCTCGAGGAGTATAAAAAGTGCAAGAAGCTACTTAAGAGGGAAATCAGGAGGGCTAAAAGAAGACATGAGGTTGCTTTGGCAGACAGAGTGAAGGAAAATCCAAAGAGCTTCTATAGGTATGTTAGGAGCAAAAGGATAGTGAGGGATAAAATTGGTCCTCTTGAAGACCAGAGTGGTAGACTGTGTATGGAACCAAAAGAGATGGGGGAGATACTAAATGGTTTTTTTGCATCCGTATTTACTGAGGAAACGGGCATGGAGTCTACAGAAATAGGGCAAACAGGTAAGGAGGTCATGGAACCTTTACAGATCAAAGGGGAGGAGGTGCTCGCTGTCTTGAGGCAAATCAGAGTGGATAAATCCCCAGGACCAGACAGGGTGTGGTGAACCATCGTTGGTTTCCACTGGATAGTACTGAGCCAGGGTCTGGCCAGTACTACAAGGATGTACATATGTTACTGTTGTGTTGTGCTACTTGTTGCGGTTGGGGTTAGGGTGGGGTTGTTACACCTTTGTACTGTAGTGTTGTGGTACATCCCAGTCGGGCTCCACCTCCTGGGAGAGGTATAAAGGTCCCTGCTCTGGCTGGGATCCCTCAGTCTGGGATCGTGTATATAATTATTGGCTGCTTCATTACAGTAAATAAAAGCCTTTATTTCCCGAGCATCTAGCCTCGTGTTTGATAACGCGCATCAATTTTATTTATTGTTGTTAAACTCTCGTCGAAGAAAAAAAAAAGAGAGTATGGAGCAGATCCTGAAGCCGGAACGCCTTACACTCGATCCACGTGCGGTGGGCGCCTCTAACACCTTCGACCACTGGCTGAAGTGTTTCGAAGACTACCTGGCAGCTTCCGCAGCGGTCACCACAGATGATGACAGACTCCAGCTCCTCCATGCGAGGGTAAGCGACACTGTCTACCTCGCGATCTGTGCGGCCACCGATTACACAAAGGCCCTCGAGCTTCTGAAGAAGCGTTATATCAAACCGCCCAATGAAATACACGCTCGTTACCTCTTAGCCACTCGATGCCGGCAGTCTGGCGAAACGAGGAGGACCCCTGCTGGTCGTTCGCGGTCGGTGCCGACCAACATGGCCGCTCCCATAGGTCGCACGTGGGTGATGGCGCCAAACTCAGCGACCCCTGGTGGTCACACACCTCCGAACCTTGACCTTACCCAGGCAATCGAGCTAGCGGAGATGCTGGAGACGGCCTCCAAAAGCTTAGTATTGTATCCGGAAGACCACGTGGAGACAACGTGGCAGGAGCAGTCACCTATCCCTCCTCGTCGCTCGGGTTCGAAATGCTGCGTAATGGCGTGCTCACACTCGGGCCAGACGACGGCAGCAGTTCCGGGCGGCCCGCGGTGTTACTTCTGTGGGGGAGCGAAGCATACTCGGCAACGGTGTCCCACTAAGGCTGTGTTGTGCTCCGCCTGCGGTAAGAAAGGGCACTATTCGAAAGTGTGCCGATCTAAATCTAGGAACGGCAGTGCGGCCTGCGATTCTTCAGAGCTCGGCTCTTCGTCGTCGAAATCATCGAGGGGTTCGTCCACGTGCGAGGCCAGGACGATGCCATTACGGTCGACGGAGTCGGAGGTGTGTGACCACCAGGGGTCGCTGAGTTTGGCGCCATCACCACGTGCGACCTATGGGAGTGGCCATGTTGTTCGGCACCGACCGCGAACGACCAGCAGGGGTCCTCCTCCTCATCGATTTCAGCTGCCTGCAGTGGCGCTCATGAACCAACGGTGGCATCGATCATCCTGGACCAGGCCAAGCCTCATAGACTTGACAAATCTATGATGAACATCCAGCTTGCCTAAGTCCAGAGGATGGTCGCCACTGCAGGGCGTGTCAGGACCCCTTGGACTACCGACACCTCAGGGTCAACCGGCCTGTGAGTCCGTGGAAGAACAGCTGGACGCCGCCGTGGGGAGAACGCCACCGCAAGTGCCCACTCCGGTGTCACCGCCGGTATTGAGGAGGTCACAACGACGGTGCGGTCCCCCTGACCGTCTGAACTTATAGACTGATGACACTTTATTCTGTTTTTTTTGTACCCCGCCGGCCTTTGTTCTCAAAGGAGGGGTGAATGTGGTGAACCATCGTTGGTTCCCACTGGATAGTACTGAGCCAGGGTCTGGCCAGTACTACAAGGATGTACATATGTTACTGTTGGGTTGTGCTACTTGTTGCTGTTGGGGTTAGGGTGGGGTTGTTACACCTTTGTACTGTAGTGTTGTGGTACATCCCAGTCGGGCTCCGCCTCCTGGGAGAGGTATAAAGGTCCCTGCTCTGGCTGGGACCCCTCAGTCTGGGATCGTGTATATAATTATTGGCTGCTTCATTACAGTAAATAAAAGCCTTTATTTCCCGAACATCTAGCCTTGTGTTTGATAACGCGCATCACAGGGTATTCCCACGGACCTTGAGGGAAGCTAGTGTTGAACTTGCAGGGGCCCTGGCAGACATATTTAAAATGTCAGTATTCACGGGGGAGGTACCGGATGATTGGAGGGTGGCTCATGTTGTTCCGTTGTTTAAAAAAGGTTCCAAAAGAAATCCGGGAAATTATAGGCCAGTAAGTTTGACGTCGGTGGTGGGCAAGTTATTGGAAGGTGTGATAAGGGATAGGATCTACAAATATGTGGATAGACAGGGACTTACTAGGGAGAGTCAACATGGCTTTGTGCGTGGTAGGTCATGTTTGACCAATCTATTAGAGTTTTTCGAGGAGGTTACCAGGAAAGTGGATGAAGGGAAGGCAGTGGATGTTGTCTACCTGGATTTCAGCAGGGCCTTTGACAAGGTCCCTCATGGGAGGTTAGTTAGGAAGGTTCAGTCGCTAGGTATACATGGGGAGGTAGTAAATTGGATTAGACACTGGCTCAATGGAAGAAGCCAGAGAGTGGTTGTGGAGGATTGCTTCTCTGAGTGGAGGCCTGTGACTAGTGGTGTGCCGCAGGGATCGGTGTTAGGTCCATTGTTGTTTGTCATCTATATCAATGATCTGGATGATAATGTGGTAAATTGGATCAGCAAGTTTGCCGATGATACAAAGATTGGAGGTGTAGTGGACAGTGAGGAAGATTTTAAAAGCTTGCAGAGGGATTTGGACCAACTAGAAAAATGGGCTGAAAAATGGCAAATGGAATTTAACGCAGACAAGTGTGAGCTATTGCACATTGGAAGGACAAACCAAAGTAGAACATACAGGGTAAATGGTAGGACTCTGAAGAGTGCAGTTGAACAGAGGGATCTGGGAATACAGGTACAGAATTCCCTAAAAGTGACATCACAGGTGGATAGGGTCGTAAAGAGTGCCTTTGGTACATTGGCCTTTATAAATCGGAGTATCGAGTATAAAAGTTGGAGTGTTATGGTAAGGTTATATAAGGCATTGGTGAGGCCGAATTTGGAGTATTGTGTACAGTTTTGGTCACCTAGTTACAGGAAGGATGTGAATAAGGTTGAAAGAGTGCAGAGAAGGTTCACAAGGATGTTGCCGGGACTTGAGAAGCTGAGTTACAGAGAGAGATTGAATAGGTTGGGACTTTATTCCCTGGAGTGTAGAAGATTGAGGGGAGACTTGATAGAGGTGTATAAGATTTTGATGGGTATAGATAGAGTGAATGCAAGCAGGCTTTTTCCACTGAGGCTAGGGGAGAAAAAAACCAGAGGGCATGGGTTAAGGGTGAAAGGAGAAAAGTTTAAAGGGAATATTAGGGGGGACTTCTTCACGCAGAGAGTGGTGGGAGTGTGGAATGAGCTGCTGGATAAAGTGGGAAATGCTTTTAACATTTAAGAAAAACTTGGACGGGTTCATGGATGAGAGGGATATGGTCCAAGTGCAGGTCACTGGGAGTAAGCAAAAAATGGTTCGGCACAGACAAGAAGGGCCAAAAGGCCTGTTTCTGAGCTGTAATTTTCTATGGTTCTATGGTTCTTTAACGGAGCGGTTCTTTGCTATCACTTTCCCCTCATACGGTACGGGCATCCTGACGAGAGAAATTATCAACCTCTATCCTGGAGAAGGTAGCTAAGGAAACAGCAAACGGCTTATCAGATATCAATGACAAGCTTGTGGCCATCACGTCAGTTGCCCTGCAGAACTGTATGGCCTTGGATTACCCTTTGACCGAAAAAGGGGGCACATGTGCGTTAATTGGTTCTGAGGGCTGCACTTACATAACTGACAATTCGGAGTCAATTGCTAACTTGGCGGACCACATTAAGGAGGAAGCTAAGAAACTCCATCAGGATCCCCCTTCCACCCTCTGGGATGAGCCACCGGGTGGCTGGGCTCACTGGGGACCCAATATCCTCCAAGATTTTATTGCCATTGTCCTGGTTCTTGCACTCATTCTCATCCTTTTTAATTGCTCTAAATGTGCCTGTGCCCGATTCTGCTCCCCAAAACCTGTTGTTCCTGTTGTGGCTGATGATGATGTCTTTGTCAGCCTGGTGTAGGTGTTGGCCTGCCTTGGGCTTAGCCAAGGACCAAGAGTGGGATTTGTTAGGGAACACAAAAGACTTTAAGGGTTAAAGGTGAGACATGACTTCTAATTGTGTGAGTGGACATAATTGTGTTGGGAGACATATTTGCATTAGGGGAAAGACCAGTAGTCAGATGTGACAAGTCTATCTCATGATCAGGAAAAGATACCAAAAAGAAGAACAATGTGGGAGTAATGTAGTCACAAGAACAGAAATTAATGTAAAGGGTCAGCCTGGGCAGTGGTTGGGGAAAAGGAGAACTGGTTACTGTAAGGAGTTGGGAGGATGAGGATGCAACTTCTGTAAACATATAAATGTAGCTCACAAACTCATGTACCTTGAAAAGTACCTTGAGAAAAGTCTTGAGTGCTACTCCCCTGCTTGCAAGCTTGAATAAACTGTCTTGTTCGAGAAATCATCCTGCATCGAGTCCGTTGTCTTCTTACCAGGAAACCGATCCGACTGTCGTCCTCCTTCAGGACTGTATTCACTTGAAACGTGCAACAGTGAAATTCAGTTTCTTAGCACCCATGGTTTTAGCATCATGGATTCTGTTTTGGTGCCAAAATAGCAACTTCACCACTGACTCTCTGGCTTCACCCACACCAAATGCTATCGTGGTGAGGGCATTAGGAGCCTTTGCCAGCGGTATGCAAAGTGGACAGGTGTTGACGTCAGTCAGATGATTTGATGCCAGTATTGCCCTTTTGGACCTCACTGCTCAAGCTAACACCCTCTCTTAACCTCACACGGCTGAACACTCATTTAGCAGCAGGAAGACTTCCTAACGCTGCAATTTAAATTTGTAAATTAGTTGCTGATTACATTCTACTGGCTTTGTGTGAGATTGTGGAAATGCTGGGTGTTTAGAGCAGTTGGTCACAGTTGAAGTTTGCAGGAAGTGGTTCTGCATGTGCAGAAGGCTTTGATTATGGTGGCTGGTGCTTTGGGAACACCACTTCTACCAAGAACTCGGTTTTGTAGCTGCATTCATCCAGAGCTACAGTGTTTGAGGGGGAGATATTGTAAAGGCAGTAAGTAAGAGGGAGGTGTTCTGAGAGAGAGAAAGATCCTCAGCAGGAGGCCTTATCCACCCATTTCTTTTACCTCCATCGAAGCAATTGGCAGTATGTGCTTCATCTGAGATTTACACAGGAGATGCTCACAGCACTCTGCTGCTTCTTGGAACCAGAAATGCAGCCTCAGAGTAGGGTGAGGTCAGCCACCGAAAAGGTTATGTGCTGCAGGGTAGCTTAGAGTGGGGCTAGTTTTAGGTGGTGTAATCCTTGCAAGAACTGAGGTACCCTGAAGAGGCATGCAGCAGTGTGTTCTGTGCTGCAATGTGCACCACTGTGATTATAACTAACAACCAGCACAAAGTACGCATGCTGTCTGCATTACTCTCAACAGGTGCATATTTATCAAATAATGTCTTTGAATTTCACACCCCAGATGTTTTGTTGCTCCTTTGTAAGCTCAGTTTGCTGCCTTGCAGACTCAGACTGCTCCCACCACGGCTGTGGATGCCAGTGTTCAAAGAGCCAACAGGGTATCACGGCAGTGCAGCAAGCTGTATTCAGCAAATACCAGGATCGGGGTGTTCAAGGGCTTTGAGATAAGCACATGAATATGCAAGGAATAGAGGGATATGGAGCAAGGGCAGGCAGAAGAGATTAGTTTAATTTGACCGTTCTGTTTGGCACAATATCGTGGGCCGAAGGGCCTGTTCCTGTGCTGCACTGTTCTAGGTTCTCTTGGGACACCTGCCTAAGAACTGACATTAATCACAAATCTGCTGTCCTCTTTCAGGATGGCTTCATTTGTGATGCCCACCCTGCCACTCCACTTGGAATTTATCAGCCAACCACTCTAGACTACTGGCTCCCCATGCCAAGACGGAAGAGTCTGAGGCTGCCATTCTAAGCTCAGAGCTGCTTGACGTTGTCCTACAAAGCCATCTACAGTCTCATCCACTAGAGGTCATCAGCTGCACCAGCCATCTTCAGCCACTGGAGTAGCAGTAGAATAGGCAAAGGCACTGAAAAGAACCATCAACGTCCTGCTGGTTACCATTGACAAGAAGCTTCACAGAATGAGCCATACAAATATCGTCACTACAAGAGCAGGTGGCGAGTAACTCCCTTCTGAGTTCCCAAAGTCTGTCCACCATCTAACAAGCCTGAAGTCAGAAATATGATGGGATACTCTCCACTTACTTGGATGTATCAAACATTTGTACAATCACAGTAACAGCCGATAGAAATCAATCAGCAACTAACCCAGAAGTTGTGGATGATCCCTTTAAATAGCTCTGGAGCACTTCATGCAGCTTTAAATGTGTTGAACAATGCAAGGTTAAGAGAGGGTGTCAGCTGAATCATGGAGTTTCAAAATGGCCACGTTGGTATCAAATCATAGTTGTACACTGATTGATATCCTGATTTGCCTGTTCTGCATCCCTTCAGTAGATGTTAGCTGATGTGTTAACACCTTTACCAAGATGGCAGCCACCACATTCATGTTAGAAGTGTGCAGGTATACCGAGGACACCATTTTATTGCCTATTGGCATCCAAAGATGTGTACCACTGAGCCCAATTTCACCGCCAGATATGTTCAAATAATGTATTGCATTTGAAATAAAACACAACATGGCCTAATAGGAGTGTTTTTCATCACAGCACTTTCTCTAACATAGCTTGAATATAGTCCCTGACAGTCAGAAACTGGAGAATTCATAACGGGGAAGAAAGAAATGGCTGAGGAATTAAATTTGTATTTTGCTTCAGTCTTCACAAAGGAAGACATGAATAATGTCCCAGAAGTGCTGAGAGAAACAGCTTTTAGTGAGGAGCTGAAGGAAATCAGCATTAGTAGAGAAATGGTTTGGGGGAAATTGATGGGATTGAAGGTGGATAAATTTCCAGGTCCTGATAATCTTCATCCCAGAGTACTTAAGGAAGTGGCCCAGGAAATAGTAAATCCATTGGTAGTTATGTTTAAAAATTCTTTGTACCCTGGACTGGTTCCTACAGATTTGAGGGTAGCTAATATATTTAAAAAGGGAGGTGGAGAGAAAACAGGGAACTATTGACCAGTGAGTCTGATGTCGGGACTGGGAAAGTTGCTGGAGTCGATTCTCAAGGATTTTATAATTCAGCATTTGGAAGACAGTTGGAGAATCAGACAAAGTCAGCATGGATTTATAAAAGGAAAATCATGTTTGACGGATCTATTAGAATTCTTTGAGGATGTAACTAGTAGAGTTGACCAAAGAGAACCAGTGGATGTGGTTTATTTAAACTTTCAGAAGGCTTTCGACAAGGTCACACATAACAGACTACTCTGTAAAGTTAAAGCACATGGGATTGCAGGTAATGTCATGAGATGGATAGAAAGCTGGTTAGCAGATAAGAAGCAAAGAATTGCCAGAAATGCCTCTTTTTCTGATTGGCAGTCAGTGACTAGTGAGGTTCCGCAGGGATCTGTGCTCGGACCCCAACTGTTTACATTATATATTAATGATTTGGAAAAGGGAACTGAATGTATTATCTCCAAATTTGCAGGTGACACAAACTTGGGTGGGAGGGTGAGCTGTGAAGGGGATGCAGAGGTGCTTCAGCATGATTTGGACAGGCGGAGTGTGCGGGCCCATACATGGCAGATGCAATATAATCTGGATAAATGTGAGGTTATCCACTTTGGTAGCAATAATAGGAAGACAGATTATTACTTGAATGGGTGTAAATTGAGAGATGTGGAAGCTCAACGAGACCTTGGTGTCCTCCTGAAACAGTCGCTGAAAGTAAGCGCACAGGTAGAGCAGGCAGTAAAGAAGGCAAATGGTATGTTGGCCTTCATGGCGAGAGGATTTGAGTATAGGGATAGGGATGTTTTGCTGCAATTGTATAGGGCGATAGTGAGGCCACACCTGGAGTACTGTGTGCAGTTTTGGTGTCCTTACCCGAGGAAGGATGTCCTTGCTATAGAGGGAGAACAGCGAAGGTTTACCAGGCTGATTCCTGGGATGGCAGGTCTGTCATATGAGGAGAGACTAATTCGGTTAGGATTATGTTCACTGGAGTTTAGAAGAGTGAGAGGGGATCTCATAGAAACTTATAAAATTCTAACAGGGTTAGACAGGGTAGATTCAGAAAGAATGCTCCTTATGGTGGGGGAGTGCAGAACTAGGGGTCATAGTCTGAGGATAAGAGGCAAAGTTTGTAGAACTGAGGTGAGGCAAAATGTCTTCACTCAGAGGGTGGTGAATGTGTGGAATTCACTACCACAGAGTGTAGTTCAGGCCAAAACGTTGTCTGATTTCAAGAAGAAATTAGATATAGCTCCAGGGGATAAAGGGATCAAGGGATATGGGGGGAAGGGGGGATCAGGATATCGAATTCGATGATCAGCCATGATCAGAATGAATGGCGGAGCAGGCTTGAAGGGCCGATGGCTGACTCCTGCTTCTATTTTCTATGTTTCTATGAAATAAGGCAGCATGCCTTAATCTATTTGCAATTATTTTGATGATTTCATTCCAGAATTAATTTATCCGCCCCCTCCTTAAACTTACATTCCATGAAACCTGAAGTCGTTGAAGCCATTCACTCAGTTTTACATCAACCGATCCATTACAACTGGATAAGTTCAGTAAGTAAACATTTAACTTTTCTGTTCCATTCTCAACACGACAGAAACTACGATTTCTAATGGAGGACCCGTTTCAGAGGAGTTTTGTCCAGCTATACTTCAAATGTTCAACTATCTAATTGACACTGGACACAACCAAAGAACAAGAGGTTTCCAAATCAAGTGAGAATTTCGGCAATTATTAATGTCCGAGCATTAGATATCACAAACACATTCAGTAAATATTGTTATAATATTTGCAAAGCAGGCTACAGACCGATGGCTGACATGTCACTGCAAGAATTGTTCTCCATTCCGATTACTTGTGTTCTTGTGGACTGGGAGGAGATTCAAACAGACTATTTTCAGAATCCCAAGTCTAACAGAAGTCAAGCAACATACATAGAAAATTTGTGGCTTTCACATTCCCCATAGGTAGTGATCTCTGTATAAGTTCGGACTGAGGCAGTGATAATCACCACTCACTCCTACTTGAAACAAAGTGTGCTGTTAATACAAACTTGAAGCAGTTCCCAGTACAGGTTTGTAAACCTCGTCCGATTATTGCAATCCACGACAATACTTATCCCGATCTTAAAACAATCATTCCAGGTGTGTCGGACATCCCTTTATTAGCTTTGCATTTGTGGAATACATTATTCAAATGCTAACTGCCTGAATATCAACACAAAGAACAAAGAACAGTACAGCACAGGAAACAGGCCCTTCGGCCCTCCAAGCCTGTGCCGATCCTTGGTCCAACTGGACCAATCGTTTGTATCCCTCCATTCCCAGGCTGCTCATGTGACTACCCAGGTAAGTCTTAAACGATGTCAGCGTGTCTGCCTCCACCACCCTACTTGGCAGCGCATTCCAGGCCCCCACCACCCTCTGTGTAAAAAACATCCCTCTAATATCTGAGTTATACTTCGCCCCTCTCACCTTGAGCCCGAGACCTTTCCTGATCGTCACTTCTGATCTGGGAAAAAGCTTCCCACCGTTCACCCTATCTATCCCCTTCATAATCTTGTACACCTCTATTAGATCTCCCCTCATTCTCTGTCTTTCCAGGGAGAACAACACCAGTTTATCCACTCTCTCCTCATAGCTAAGACCCTCCATACCAGGCAACATCCTGGTAAACCTTCTCTGCACTCTCTCTAACGCCTCCACGTCCTTCTGGCAGTGCGGTGACCAAAACTGGACGCAGTACTCCAAATGTGGCCTAACCAGCGTTCTATACAGCTGCATCATCAGACTCCAGCTTTTATACTCTATACCCCATCCTATCGAGGCAGTTAAGTTAAATGGTTGAGATTTTCCTGCCAAAATTGCTTCATGCATATGTACGCATAATTGATGCAGCCACTTCAAGCAAGGGGCAGATGTGCAATTAAACTCAGGTCCAAAAGGTATTGTCCAAGTTGCACTGCTCTGGCATTAGATTTATAAAAATAGAGTTTTACCATTTGCCTCATAATGAATTTCATACCACTGAACTACTGTGTTTGCTTAGATACAAGCTGCACTGGCTACAGAAAGCTTCATCTTGTCCACTCCTTTTAACAACCTGATAAGTGTTTAAAAGCAAATTACTGCAGATGCTGGAATCTGATAAATGTTTATTAGTGCTAACCATAAGATCATAAGATATAGGAGCAGAATTAGGCCATTGGACCCATCGAGCCTGGTCCACCATTCAATCATGACTGAAATGATTCTCATCCCCATTCTCGTGCCTTCTCCCTGTGACCCTTGATCCCCTTATTGATCAAGAACCTATCTATCTCTGTCTTAAAGACACTCAATGGCCTGGCCTCCATAGCCCTCTGTGTCAATGAGTTCCACAAATTCACCACCCTCTGGCTGAAGAAATTCCTCCTCATCTCAGTTTTAAAGGAACCTCCCTTCACTCTGAGGTTGTGCCCTCGAGTTCTCGTCTCTCCCACTCGTGGAAACATTCTCTCCATGTCCACTCTATCTCGGCCTCTCAGTGTTCTGTAAGTTCCAATTAGATCCCCCCTCATCCTTCTAAACTCCATCAAGTATAGGTCCAGACTCCTCAACTGCTCCTCATATGACAAACAGGGAGGAAAACACCTGCTCCACATCAACAGGGAACAGTCGTGTTGCCCTCACCAGTAGAACCGGAGGACATTGAGGCCCTCCCAGGGAGGCCGAGGGCAGGGGGGTGCCCATTGGGTAGTGCTAATCTGGCAATGCCAGCCTAGAATCTTGGCACTGCCAACTTGACACCTTTGCAATTGTGGTGAACCATCGTTGGTTCCCACTGTGGGATTGTTCTAATGTTGTTGTTGGGCTAGGGTGGGATTGATACACCTGTGGTTGTTACTGTTGTGGCACATCCCAGTCGGGCTCCGCCTCCTGGGAGAGGTATAAGACCCCCTGCTCGGGCGGGACCTCTTCAGTCTGGGATAGTGTGTTAAAGTTCTGTTAGTTCCATTGTTAGTTAATAAAAGCCTTTTTTTACCGAAGCTTCGTGCCTCGTGTCCAATTGATGCGCATCAATTTTATTAACTAACATTAAGCTCTCGACGGAAGAAAAAAGAAAGGAGAGTATGGAGCAAATCCTAAAGCCAGAACATCTGAGGCTAGATCCACGTGCGGTGGGCGCTTCTAACACCTTCGACCACTGGCTGAAGTGTTTTGAAGATTACCTGGCAGCCTCCGCAGCGGTCACCACAGATGATGACAGACTCCGGGTCCTCCATGCGAGGGTAAGCGACACAGTCTACCTCGCGATCCGTGCGGCCACCACTTACCCGAGGGCCCTCGAGCTTTTAAAAAAGCGCTATACGAAACCTCCCAACGAGATCCACGCTCGTTACCTCCTCGCTACACGACGTCGGCAGTCGGGCGAAACCATGGAGGATTACGCCAATGAGCTCTTGCAGCTAGCCAGGGGCTGAGACTGCAAAGCTGTGTCGGCTGAGCAGTACATGTACGACCTCGCCCGAGATGCATTTGTGGCCGGGGTCGGGTCTTCATACATCCGTCTCAAGCTGCTAGAAAAGGGAAATCTTAACCTGACCCAAGCTATGGAATTAGCTGAAATGCTTGAGGCGGCTTCGAAGAGCTTGGTCCTGTATCCGGAGGACCACGTGGAGACAACGTGGCAGGAGCAGTCGCAAATCCCTCCTCGCCCCACGGGCTCAAAGTGCAGTGTTATGGCGTGCTCCCATGTGGACCCGACGACGGCTGCAGCCCCATGCGGCCCGCGGTGCTACTTCTGCGGAGGAGCCAAGCATCCACGACAAAAGTGTCCCGCTAAAGCGGTAGTCTGTAACCTATGCGGTAAAAAGGGGCATTATGCGAAGGTGTGCAGATCGAAGCCCAAGAACGGCAGTGCAGCCTGTGACCCTTCAGAACGGGGATCATCACCATCGTCGTCGAAGTACTCACGGGGTTCGTCCACGTGCGAGTCCAGGATGACGCCATTGCGGTCGACGGAGTCGGAGGAGGATGACCACCAGGAGTCGCTACGTTTGGCGCCCTCACCCATGTGCGATTCATGGGGGCGGCCATTTTGGTCGACGATGACCATGAGCGACCAGCAGGGTCCTCAGCATCGACCTCAGCTGCCTGCAGTGACGTTCACGGACCAACGGTGGCGTCGATCACCCTGAACCAGGCTAAGCACCACAGGCTTGACTGTTCGATGATGGATATACAGGTAAATGGTCGTGCAATTTATTGTCTGTTTGACAGCGGGAGTACTGAGAGCTTTATTCACCCTGACACTGTAAAGAGGTGTGGACTCCAGATTCAACCTGCCAAACAGACAATCTCTATGGCATCAAGGTCCCGGTCAGTCCCTGTGCTCGGACGTTGTGTGGTAACCTTGAAAGTGCAAGGCACAATTTACGAGCGATTCAGGCTCCTTGTGTTGCCGCATCTTTGCGCACCAATTCTCCTCGGACTAAACTTTATGGTCCACATGAAGAGTGTGATCCTACAGTACGGTGGGCCACTCCCTTCGCTGACAGTAGGGGAACAGCTGCAGTCTCCAAATTGTCCAAAGCGCCCCGCATGCAATCTTTCTACATTAAAGATCACCACACCCTCTTTATTCAAGAATCTGGTACCAGGCTGCAAGCCCATCACTACTAAAAGTAGGCGTTACAGCACTGAAGATCGGATCTTCATCAGATCTGAGGGTCAGCGACTCCTCAAAGAAGGGATCATACAGCCCAGTGTTAGTCCGTGGAGAGCACAGGTTGTGGTGGTCAAGAGCGGGAACAAACCCCGGATGGTCATTGATTACAGTCAGACCATTAATCGATATACGCAGCTGGATGCATATCCCCTCCCGCGCATATCTGATATGGTCAATCAGATTGCGCAGTACCGGGTGTTCTCCACCATAGACCTCAAGTCCGCCTACCACCAACTCCCCATTCGCCCGACACGGCCTTTGAGGCGGATGGTCGTCTGTATCAGTTTCTTAAGGTTCCATTTGGTGTCACCAATGGGGTCTCGGTCTTCCAGCGTGCTATGGACCGAATGGTGGACAAGAACAGGCTGCGGGCTACCTTCCCGTACCGAGATAATGTCACCATCTGCGGTCGTGATCAGCAGGACCATGACACAAATCTCCAGAACTTTTTACGCACTGCATCTCGCCTGAATTTGACCTACAACAGGGAGAAGTGTGTATTCCGTACGCGCCGGTTAGCCATCCTGGGATACGTGGTGGAAAATGGGGTCATTGGCCCTGATCCCGACCGTATGCGCCCCCTTGCTGAACTTCCCTTGCCCGCTAGCGCAAAAGCACTGAGAAGATGCCTAGGCTTCTTCTCCTATTATGCGCAGTGGGTCCCCAACTACGCGGACAAAGCCCGTCCGCTTATTAAGTCCACGACTTTTCCACTCACGCCAGAGGCCCAATTGGCCTTCAAGGAATTGAAACACGACATCGCGAAAGCCACGATGCACGCGGTAGACGAATCCATCCCTTTTCAGGTGGAAAGCGATGCATCTGATTTCGCCCTGGCCGCCACACTAAACCAGGCGGGCAAGCCCGTCGCGTTTTTTTCCCGCACCCTCCAAGGCCCCGAAATTCGGCATTCAGCGGTGGAAAAGGAGGCCCAGGCCATTGTGGAGGCCATCAGACACTGGCGCCATTACCTGGCGGGGAAGCGGTTCACCCTGATCACGGACCAGCGGTCCGTGGCGTTCATGTTCAACAACACGCAGAGGGGCAAGATCAAGAATGATAAGATCTTGCGGTGGAGAATTGAACTCTCCACCTATAACTACGATATCATGTATCGTCCAGGGAAACTCAATGAGCCCTCGGATGCCCTCTCGCGCGGAACATGCGCTACTACGCAGGAGGATCGCTTGAACGCCCTCCATAATGACCTGTGCCATCCTGGGGTCACTCGGCTCTACCACTTTATCAAAGCCCGCAACCTGCCTTACTCGGTGGAGGACGTCAGGTCGGTGACAAGGAGCTGTTGGATTTGCGCGGAATGCAAACCGCACTTTTACCGACCTGACCGGGCACATTTGGTCAAGGCCACTTGCCCCTTCGAGAGGCTGAGTGTTGATTTTAAGGGCCCCCTTCCCTCAACAGATCGGAACGTGTACTTTCTGAACATAATAGATGAGTACTCCCGGTTCCCGTTTGTTGTCCCCTGCGCGGACACGTCGACTGCCACAGTGATCAAGGCATTCCGTGATCTTTTTACCCTGTTCGGGTACCCCAGCTATATCCATAGCGACAGGGGCTCGTCGTTCATGAGTAATGACTTGAGGCAATTCCTGCTCTCATACGGGATTGCCTCTAGTAGGACCACGAGTTACAACCCTAGGGGTAATGGACAGGTGGAAAGAGAGAATGCTACAGTCTGGAAGGCTGTCCTATTGGCGCTGAAGTCCAAAGGCCTTCCAGTCTCCCGTCGGCAGGAGGTCCTCCCTGATGCGCTTCACTCCATTCGCTCCCTCCTGTGTACAGCAACCTATGCTACTCCCCACGAGAGGATGTTCTCATTCCCTCGGAAGTCATCCTTGGGGATATCCTTACCAGCCTGGTTGACGTACCCAGGACCCGTCCTTCTGCGGCGACATGTAAGGGCCCGCAAGTCTGACCCCTTGGTCGAACAGGTCCACCTCCTCCACGCCAACCCTCAGTATGCCTATGTGGCATATCCTGTCGGGCGAGAGGACACAGTCTCGATCCGAGACCTGGCGCCCGCAGGGGACGTAGCAACTCCTGTCGCTCCCATACCCCCAGTGACGAATCCCTTATCCCTTATTTCTCCCCCGGACGTGGCGCGGACAGCACCGGGACCAGTGCTTAACAGTTTTACTCCAATGCACAGCTTGCCTGAGCCCCGAAGATCGGCGCCATCGCAGAATGTATCGGGATCCCCTGCACTACCGTCTCATCAGGGTCAACCGGCCTGTGAGTCCGTGGGAGAACAGCTGGACGCTGTTTTGGGGAGAACGTCACCGCAAGCACCTGCTCCGGTGTCACCGCCGGTATTGAGGAGGTCACAACGACGGTGTGGTCCTCCAGACCGTCTGGACTTATAATCTGTTGACATTTTGGTCTGTTTTCGTACCCCGCCGGCCTTTGTTCTCAAAGGAGGGGTGAAATAAAATTGATGCGCATCAATTGGACACGAGGCACGAAGCTTCGGTAAAAAAAGGCTTTTATTAACTAACAATGGAACTAACAGAACTTTAACACACTATCCCAGACTGAAGAGATCCCGCCCGAGCAGGGGGTCTTATACCTCTCCCAGGAGGCGGAGCCCGACTGGGATGTGCCACAACAGTAACAACCACAGGTGTATCAATCCCACCCTAACCCAACAACAACATTAGAACAATCCCACAGTGGGAACCAACGATGGTTCACCACAGCAATGCCCACCAGGCACCTTGGCACTGCCCACTGGATAGTGCCAGCAGGTGGGGCCTACAGGTCAGGGCCGATGGGGGCAGGGCCTAAAGAGGGAGGGTCTGAAGGGGCAGTGGCTCGGGGGTGGGGTCTGAAGGGATGGGGCTTAAAGTGGCGTGGCTGGAATGCGTGGGGCCAGGCTGGGGCGCCCAATCAAGGAGTGGGGGGATCCCGTGGCAGCTGTCACTCTGCAGCTCTGATCAGCGGGATGAGGGAAGAGGGGCCCGCTGCCACTCTGCAGGCGATTGGTGGGGTGAAGGAGGGAGGGCTCACTGCCACTCTTCAGGTGCTCAGTGAAGTGAGGGAGGGGGGCCCGCTGCTACTCTGCAGGCGATCGGTGGGGTGAAGGAGGGAGGGCTCACTGCCACTCTTCAGGTGCTCAGTGAAGTGAGGGAGGGGGCCCGCTGCTACTCTGCAGGCGATCGGTATGGGGTGGTGGGGGGCACACGATCAGTCTGAGCAGTGTGGGGGGCGGCGGGAGTGATATTTCTGGGTGGTGTGAGGCTTGCAATCGACTGAGGGCCCCTGTAATTGTGGGGGAATGCTCTGTTCAGGCTGGCTGCAACAGCAGAGGTGTGACAGCTCTCTCTCTCTCTGTCTCTCTCTCTGTCAGATCTCTCCTGTTGCTATTGTGCATGGACAGACACAGAGGTCTACGCTTGCGCAATACCTCCCTCTGCAGGCTGGCTGGTGAAATAAGCCCCGCCCACTGCTTGTCGCAGGTAGAAATGGTCTAGCGATTTCTGCACGCACTCTGTACACAAGGTTGGGCGTAAAAACTCGCTCAAAAAACAACTCTCCCAATTTCACGCTGGCTGGACACTTAGAATTATTCTTGTAAAATTCCACCCAATAGATCTCAGCTGCAGACCATAAGAACCTCCATGGAATGACAAAACCAAAGTGGTTATCTTTAACGATCTGTCAATGTTTGACCGACAGGTGCACCCATTTTGCAAACACTGGATACAGTGTTTTTGAAGCTCCTTTATGCTGAATGTTCCAGTACAGTCTTTATCTCCACTAAAAATATCACAAGTTTAATGAGAGCAATGTGTGCATCTTTTAAATTGGCAGTGTATTTTCATAAATGAAATAAATTGGCTGAAGCACAATTCTGTGCAGTAACCCCTGCACCTGGCTTTCGATTTATGTCCCCGGGTGATTGATCCCCTTCACTAAGGGTAAAGTTCCTTCCCATCTACCCCTTGGGCAGCACGGTGGCACAGTGGTTAGCACTGCTGCCTCACAGCATCAGGGACCCGAGTTCAATTCCAGCCTCGGGTCACTGTCTGTGTGGAGTTTGCATGTTCTCCCCGTGTCTGCGTGGGTTTCCTCCGGGTGCTCTGGTTTCCTCCCACAGTCCAAAGATGTGTGGGTTAGGTTGATTGCTAAATTGACCCTAGTGTCAGGGGATTAATAGGGTAAATATGTGGGATTACGGGAATAGGGCCGGGATAGGATTGTGGTCGGTGCAGCCTCGATGGGCCAAATAGCCTCCTTCTGCATTGTCGGGATTCTATGATTCTATGACCAATAGACCTCATAATTCTGTCGACCTCAATGAGTTCTCCCCTCAGCCTCTCTGCTCGAAGGAAAACAACCCCAGCCTGTCCAGCCGCTCCTCATAGCTGAGACACTCCAGCCCAGGGAACATTCTGGTGAATCTTATCTGCACACTTTCGAGTGCAATCACATCCTTCCTATAATGTGGAGACCAGAACTGCACACGTACTCTCACTGTGGCCTAATAAACATTTTATACAACTCCACTATAACTTTATGTTCAACAGGGAAACATCTGCTTTCTGAACCACCTTAAGTACCTGTCCTGCTGGAACTGGAGAGGGGAGAAAGAGTCAGACAAGCAGAGGATACATATTACTGGAGAATAAAGTGATGGAAGGATTCAAAATATACAGAGTTTCTGAAAATCTGCAAGTGCCTCATTGTCCAATAATGAATAACAAGTACAACAACCATTGCACCTTTCGCAATGAAAAATCCAGAATGCTTCACAGAGATGCAGGAAACGAATGCTGTGTTAGAGAGGGGTCAAATAAACAGGGTTTAAGATGTGGAGAAAGATATGGAGGAGCAGAGGAAGCAGTTTATTCTGGATAGATCCTTTGTTAATAGGCCCTGTAATTGTCCAAAAAAGGCTGTTCACCCCCAGCTCGATTGCTCCCTTTTCCCAGCTGTCTGCACTGACCATGAGCGAGATTCCGGGGTCACTGGCACATTCATTGGGGGTGGGGGGGGGGGGGGGGGGGGGGGTAGGGGGGGGGGGGGGGGGTAGGGGTGGGGGGGCGGGGGGGTGTTGAAATTCTCCACCTTTCCACAGTAACTGCAGTGCTGAGCCAGACAGTATCCAGAACATAAAATACTCAACTCCTTATACAGACAAACAGGATGAATGCAGAGTGGCACAGTGGTTAGCACTGCTGCCTCACAGCACTGGGGACCCAGGTTCAATTCTGGCCTCGGCTCACTCTCTGTGTGGAGTTTGCACATGCTCTGCGTGGGTTATCTCTGGGTGCTCCGGTTTCCTCCCACAGTCCAAAGGGCGTTTCATGAAAGCCACACCCAAACTGCTGGGGCTGCCGAACCGATAAACAGCCTCCAGGAAACAAACGTGACGTTTGGAAAGTGGAAGTCCCAAAGGCCAGATGAGATCCCGGGGAAATGAAAGCGGCACTCTTCCTGCCAGACTCTCCAACTCTTGCTTCCTAGAAATGGGCTTTGTTACTTTTCACAGCGAAACCACAAAAAAAGTCAAAACAGAGAAACAGAGCAGGCTGACCATGGGCTCAGCACCACAGCTGTAATTCTGGTCATTTCTCGACAGGAAATGCCAAAGCAAACCTGAATAACATACAAATAACATTATAATACCTAACAAATACAGGGCGGCACAATGGCACAGTGGTTAGCATTGCTGCCTCACAGCACCAGGGACCCGGGTTCAATTCTGGCCTCGGGTCACTGTCTGTGTGGAGTTTGCACATTCTCCCCGTGTCTGTGTGGTTTCCTCCGGGTGCTTCAGTTTCCTCCCACAGTCCAAAGATGTGCGTGTGGTTGACTGGTCATGTTAAATTGACCCTTGTTTTAGGGGATTAGCAGGGTAAATATGTGGGGTTACGGGAATAGGGCCTGGGTGGGATTGTGGTTGGTGCAGACTCGATGGGCCGAATGGTCTCCTTCTGCACTGTAGGTATTCTATGATTCTAAAAAAAACACAAATATATTACAATGTGGGGAGGCTGTGGTATGAGGGATTGTCACTACACAAGTAAGTCAGAAACCCAGGATAATGCTCAGGGGACTAAGTTTGAGTCCTACCACAACAGATGATGAAATTCTGGAGGTCCAAAATAATAATAGCCATGAAAGCATTGTTGATGCGCGTCAATAAGCACATGGAATCAAGGCTTCGGTATTGAAGGCTTTAATAAAGTAACAAGGGAACTACTAACACAAATACACCAGTTCAGACTGAAGGGGTCCTGCCGGAGCAGGGGGTCTTATACCCTGCCACCGGAGGCAGGACCCCACTGGAATGTGCCACGATAACTCTCATAACAGGTAAACACCCTAACCCAACAACATAGTACAACCCCCACAGTAATAACACCCTAGCCCAACAGTAACATGGTAACAAACCCCAGTGGTGAACCAACGATGGTTCACCACATTCACCCCTCCTTTAAGAACAAAAGGTGGCGGGGTGGACGAAAAACAGGTCATATAACAGACAATAACAGAAAAGTCACAGGATTCACAAGTCCAGACGGTCTGGAGGACCGCACCGACGCTGCGATCTCCTCAACACCGGTTGCGAAACCGGAGCAGGTGCCGATCTCTTCAACACCGGTTGCGAAAACAGAGCAGGTGCTTGTGGTGGCGCTCTTAAAGTAACGTCTGGCTGTCCCCTCAAGGACTCCCGGGCCGGCCGGCCCTGGTGAGGCGATGGTGCAGGGGATCCTGGAACGTTTGGTGGTAGTGGTGGTGGTGATGATGATGGTGGCGCCGATCTCCGAGTCTCAGGCAAGCTGTACATGGGAGTAAAAGTGTTATGCACTGGTCCCGGTGCTGACCGCGCCACGTCTGGGGAAGTAATGAGGAGTAGTGGATTTGTGACTGGGGGAATAGGAGCGACAGGAGTTGCTACGTCCCCTGCGGGCGCCAGGTCTCTAATGGAGACAGTGTCCTCTCGCCCGTCAGGATATGCCACATAGGCATACTGAGGGTTGGCGTGGAGGAGTTGGACCGGTTCGACCAAGGGGTCGGACTTGCGAGCCCTCACATGGCGCCGCAGAAGGACGGGTCCTGGGTACGTCAACCAGGCTGGCAATGAGGTCCCCGAGGACGACTTCCGAGGGAATGAGAACATCCTCTCGTGGGGAGTAGCATTGGTTGCCGTACACAGGAAGGAGCGGATAGCATGGAGCGCATTTGGAAGGACCTCCTGCCAACGGGAGACTGGAAGGCCCCTGGATTTCAGTGCCAGTAGGACAGCCTTCCAGACTGTAGCATTCTCCCTTTCCACCTGTCCGTTACCCCTAGGGTTGTAGCTTGTGGTTCTACTAGAGGCAATCCCGAATGAGAGCAGGAATTGCCTCAAGTCGTTGCTCATGAACGACGAGCCCCTGTCGCTATGAATGTAGCAGGGGTACCCGAACAGGGTAAAAAGTTCACTGAAAACCTTGATGACGGTGGCAGTTGACGTGTCCGCACAGGGGAAAACAAACGGAAACCGGGAATACTCGTCTATTATATTGAGAAAATAGACATTCCGGTCCGTTGAGGGAAGGGGGCCCTTAAAATCCACACTCAGCCTCTCAAAAGGGCGAGTGGCCTTGACCAATTGTGCCTGGTCTGGTCGATAAAAGTGTGGTTTGCATTCTGCGCAAATCCGACAGCTTCTAGTTACTGACCTGACATCCTCCACCGAGTAGGGCAGGTTGCGGGCTTTGATGAAGTGGTAGAGTCTGGTGACTCCAGGATGACACAGATCATTGTGGAGAGCCTTCAAGCGGTCCTCCTGCATGATGGCGCATGTTCCGCGCGAGAGGGCATCCGAGGGCTCATTGAGCTTCCCTGGACGATACATAATATCGTAATTATAGGTGGAGAGCTCAATTCTCCACCGCAAGATCTTATCGTTCTTGATCTTGTCCCTCTGCGTGTTACTGAACATAAACGCCACGGATCGTTGATCCGTGATCAGGGTGAACCGCTTACCTGCCAGGTAATGGCGCCAGTGTCTGACTGCCTCCACAATGGCCTGAGCCTCCTTTTCCACCACTGAGTGCCGAATTTCTGGGCCTTGAAGGGTGCGGGAAAAGAACGCGATGGGCCTGCCTGCCTGGTTTAGTGTGGCGGCTAGGGCGAAGTCAGATGCATCACTCTCCACCTGGAAAGGGATGGATTCATCCACCGCGTGCATCGTGGCTTTCGAGATGTCGCTCTTCAAAACCTTGAAGGCCAATTGGGCCTCCGGCGTAAGTGGGAAGGTCGTGGACTTAATGAGCGGACGAGCTTTGTCCGCGTAGTTGGGGACCCACTGTGCATAATATGAAAAGAACCCGAGGCATCTCCTCAGTGCCTTCGTGCTAGCGGGCAAGGGAAGTTCAGTGAGTGGGCGCATACGGTCTGGATCAGGGCCAATGACCCCGTTTTCCACCACGTATCCGAGGATGGCTAACCTGCGCGTACGGAATACGCACTTCTCCCTGTTATAGGTCAGGTTCAGGCGAGATGCAGTGCGCAGAAAGTGTTGGAGATTCGTGTCGTGGTCCTGCTGGTCATGGCCGCAGATGATGACGTTATCCAGGTACGGGAAGGTAGCCCGCAACACGTTCTGGTCCACCATTCGGTCCATAGCACGCTGGAAGACCGAGACCCCATTGGTGACACCAAATGGAACCCTGAGGAATTGGTATAGACGACCATCCGCCTCAAAAGCCGTATATTGTCGGTCCTCTGGGCGGATGGGGAGTTGATGGTAGGCGGACTTAAGGTCTATGGTAGAAAACACTCGGTACTGCGCAATCTGATTGACCATATCAGAAATGCGCGGGAGAGGATACGCATCCAGCTGCGTGTATCTATTAATGGTCTGACTATAGTCGATGACCATCCGAGGTTTGTTCCCGCTTTTGACTACCACGACCTGCGCTCTCCACGGACTAGCACTGGCCTGTATGATCCCTTCCTTGAGGAGCCGCTGAACCTCAGATCTAATAAAGATCCGGTCCTCAGCGCTGTAACGCCTACTTTTAGTAGCGATGGGCTTGCAGCCAGGTACCAGATTTTTAAAAAGGGATGGTGTCGTGATCTTCAGGGTGGATAAATTGCACGCGGGGCGCTTTGGGCAATTTGGAGGCTGCGGCTGATTCCCTACTGCCAGTGAAGGGAGTGGCCCACCGTACTGTAGGATCACACTCTTCATGTGGACCATAAAGTTTAGTCCGAGGAGAATTGGCGCGCAAAGGTGAGGTAGCACAAGGAGCCTGTATTGCTCGTAAACTGTGCCCTGTACCTCAAGAGTTACCATACATCGTCCTTGGATCGGTACAGACCGGGACTGTGATGCCATGGAAATTGTCTGTTTGGCAGGGAGAACCCGGAGTCCACACCTTTTAGCAGTTTCAGGGTGTATGAAACTTTCGGTGCTCCCACTGTCAAACAGACAATTCACAGTTCTGCCACTAACCTTTACCTCCATCATAGAATGTTCCAGTCTGTAATGCCTGGTCTGATCCAGAGAGATCGACGCCACCGTTGGCCCCTGGGCGTCACTGCATGCTGCCGATGTGGATGCTGAGGACCCCTGCTGGTCGCTGCTGCATGCTGCCGATGTGAATGCTGAGGACCCCTGCTGGTCGCTCCTAGTCGTCGTGGACCATGATGGCCGCCCCCATGGATCGCACGTGGGCGAGGGCGCCAAGCGCAGCGACTCCTAGTGGTCTTCCTCCTCCTCTGTCTGCCACGATGGCGCCGTCCTGAGATCGCACTTGGTCGGACCTCGTGGGTACCGCGACGCCGAAAGAGATGGTCTCCGTTCTGGAGGGTTACAAGCTGCACTGCCGTTTTTAGGTTTGGACCTGCAGACTTTGCCGTAGTGGCCTTTTTTACCGCATTGGCTGCAGATTGCCGTTCTTGCCGGACACTGTTGCCGTGGATGCTTGGCCCCTCCACAAAAATAGCATCGCTGGCCACCTGGAGCTGCCGCCGTCGTCGAATCGGTCTGGGAGCGCGGGTTCGCGGGGCGAGGAGGGAGCAGAGCTTGCTCCAACCACGTTGACTGCACGTGGTCCTCGGGGTACAGCGCCAAGCTCTTCGACGCCGCCTCCAACCTCACGGCCATCCCCATTGCCTGGGTCAAATTGAGTTTCCCCTTTTCTAGCAATTTAAGCCTGATGTACGAGGACCCTACCCCTGCTACGAACGCGTCTCGGGCGAGGTCGTACATATACTGCTCGGCGGAGACGTCCTTACAGTCGCAACCCCTGGCAAGCTGCAGGAGCTCATTGGCATAATCCTCTATGGTTTCGCCCGACTGCCGACGTCGTGTAGCGAGGAGGTAACGAGCATGTATCTCGTTGGGTGGCGTAATGTACCTATTCTTTAGGAGCTCGACGGCACCCTGGTAAGTGGGAGCTGCACGAATGGCTAGGTAAATCGTGTCGCTTACCCTCGCGTGGAGGACCTGGAGTCTATCACTGTCCGTAGTGATAGCTACCGAGGCTGCCAGGTAGTCCTCAAAGCACTTCCACCAATGGTCGAATGTGTTAGCTGCACCGACCACACGTGGGTCCAGTGTCAGACGATCCGGTTTTAGGATCTGTTCCATACTCTCTGTTTTTTTTTCTTCTTGTTGCACAGTTGTCAGTTTTCTGTTTACTTTATTAAATTGATGCGCGTCAATAAGCACATGGAATCAAGGCTTCGGTATTGAAGGCTTTAATAAAGTAACAAGGGAACTACTAACACGAATACACCAGTTCAGACTGAAGGGGTCCTGCCGGAGCAGGGGGTCTTATACCCTGCCACCGGAGGCGGGACCCCACTGGAATGTGCCACGATAACTCTCATAACAGGTAAACACCCTAACCCAACAACATAGTACAACCCCCACAGTAATAACACCCTAGCCCAACAGTAACATGGTAACAAACCCCAGTGGTGAACCATCGTTGGTTCACCACAATTGTACAAATCTATCTGGTTCACTAATGCCCTTTAGGGAAGGAAATCTGATCTATCCTAACCTGGTCTGGCCTCCATGTGACTCCAGACCTACAGAAGTGTGGTTGACTCTTTGATGCCTTCTGAAATGCCAACAACTGCTGGCCCATCCAGCGACGCCCACATCCCCTGAACAAATAATGAAAAAATATAAACTTTCAAAGAAAGCTAACAGAAATGGTCCTCGATTTCAAAATCTAGGGATGGGCTCAGGAGGGAGAGCAAAGCCTCGCATAGATATCTGTGCCATCACGGCAGGGAGAGGTTCTCCAAAGGCTGGGGGTGAAGCTGTGCCCAGGTTGAGTGAGGCTGCCCCTAGTGCCTTCCAGGGGCGTAGACAGGTTCTAAAGTTAGGGGGAGCCGCCCCCCTCATTACTATTCCGCCAATCCCCGCCCGCCCTGTCCAGGCCCCGCCCCGCGCTGACATCACCACAGTCTGGCGTCATCACATCGCACGCAAACCAACCGTTCTTTTCTCAGTAATTTATTTTCTTTCCTTTAAAAAACATTTATTTTTGACCAAAAAACATTCCCTTTTCTCAAAACAGAAAAATAAAATAAACACCAAAAAAATTAAATACATTTATATTTTCTGGGGAATTTTCAAACACCCCGTTGAAAAGGTGCCACTTTTGAAGAATGTGCTCAGGGGGAGCGGTCGCTCCCCTTGCACCCCCTCTAGCTACGCCACTGGTGCCTTCCTCTGTGCAGTCGAGGGGAGACATGATGTGGAATGTCCCGGGGCATGGTACATTGGGGAAACCATGCAGACGCTACGACAACGGATGAATGAACACCGCTCGACAATCACCAGGCAAGACTGTTCTCTTCCTGTGGGGGAGCACTTCAGCAGTCACGGGCATTCAGCCCTTGCATTTCAAGACATCTATGTGTGTGTCTGTGTGTGTGTGTGTGTGTGAGCATTTGTAATGAGGATTCTCACATGTCTCTGCTGCCTCCACTTCACCAGCAGCGTAGGCACGCTCTTCCTCCTCCCCAGCCAGCTCGAGGGCTCGCTCCTCAATGCGCATGAGGGTTTGGAGCCCTGGCATGACTCCAGTTAGCTGTACCCACTCACACTTGTTGTGGGAGAGTTT